>NC_031981.2:13531772-13804272 GCF_001858045.2 Oreochromis niloticus
GCACGATTGTGTACAAGTGCGCTTTTGTTTATACCTGCATGTGTGGGTCGACAGAGTCGTTTCTATTGAAGGCAGAGAGTGCTGCTGTTCAGGCTTTATATAGACATGATCTCTGGTACAGATTGCTGTTGACAAAATTATAAAACTTGGAAATTATTTCAAAAGTAAAACTAACCCCCGAATTTACTCATTTTATCTAAACATTAAAAAAAACTCTATCTTTCAGACGTATTTTTGTGTCCTCGAGGTATACAGTGCATGTGCAGAGTAGTCTGAGAGTAAAAGTCCTCACTAGGCGGTTCCAAAAGGCCACGATGGTAGCATGACATCATACATAAAAAAATTTATGATCTTTAGATTTTTCTTTCTGCATTTAGATAATAAGGGCCATTTTTGGATGTTGAGTTATTCTGTTGCAGCTTTTGGAAACATGGCATAAGAAATCAAAATAATAAAGTTGAGCAGTATCTGCTATGGTAAAGATCAGCAACTGAACAATAATAAAAAAAAAAAAAAAAGGTTCCTTTCTTTCTCCTTGCATTTGTCTGTGTGCTGTGGAGAGCGGGTAAATACCCCTCAAAGTGGCAACCCTGTGTTTGTGTATGTCAAAAGCAACTGTAACAGTCCTGAAGTGGTGCACTTCCTCGTAGCCTTTCAGCAGTTTTCATCATTTGGGGTAGTTTTCAACATCAAAATCATGATCAGTCGCAGACGTGTGCATCAAACCATGATCGGAACGAGTCTTTCATTAAGTGATATGAAAATAACAGGCTGGCTCTAAGTGGTCCAGAAGTGCAAAATGTTATTTTAATTAATTGATTTTTTTTATGGGTTACCACCTGAGTGTTAAATATGTAAAGGCCTTCCACTAAACTGCAGGTATAGGTTACTGAATGACCTGATTTATTTCTTTTTTACATCAGTGAATTTAATTTCTTCTCTGATGGCACAGCATATTCCACGATGACAATGCCAGGATTCATCAGCTCAGATTAACTGGTTCAGGATATTCACACATGGATGGGCTACAACAGCATCCAGACCTAAACCTCTTGAGAGTCTTTGGAGTGTACTGGAAAAGATTTTCATAGTTCAACTCTCTTCATAAATACAGTTTCTTAGTGAAATATTAATACATATTAAAACAAGTCGTGCATAAACTTATCAAAAGATGCCACGGTGGATGTGCGCCCCTATCTAAGCTAAAGGCATTTTTTTAAGCTGGGAAGAGAACACTTGTTATATATTTATGAATAGATATAAACAATATTAAATAGATTTTACAAATAAATAGCTATTTACTATTATCCAGCTACTTACTCATATTTAACTACTTAAATATTTCTTGAAGCATACATTTCTTTTGCCCTACAGTTGGCAAAATTTGCATGATGTATTTGATCATCCAAGATTTTTTGTGTATGTGTAATTTGTGTAATCCACACACAGACAGAAGTGTAAAAGCATCTAGCTAAGCCAACTGATTATCGGCCTGAACTTCACAGTTGGTACACAGACATGATAATGGTCTCACACCAAAATTCTGGCAACAAAGCCGTTTCCTATATTTTCACCGAAATAAAAATATTCCTGTAATCATGGTTTGCTAGCAACAGATTAAAAACCTGAAAAACAAAACAAAAATCAAAAGAAACCTGTTTAAATCCTTTTTTCTTTCTTTATCTCATCCTCAACCTTACCTGCCAGTGAAAATCTAATAGTCATGTGCTGTAATCTGCTTATGTCGCCCTTAAAACTGTGACAAAATCAAAACCATTAGACGTCTACTAATACACCCTTCTGCTTGTTTATTAATAAACTTATACAGACAGGGCTGCTCTACCCGCAGCACTAATGCAGACCTCATCTGCTTCATCTTGCGTCACATCAGGATGACGGTCGTAATTATTCTGGGAATCGGATCACTCTGTTACGCCGTTTCATAGACCCTCTGTCTTCTTCAGCGAAGCGTGTTGACATGATAGATCAGCGAGTGGATTTGAGGAGAGGTGATGGATTACTCTGCCTGTCTTAAAGGGTGAGCCTCCCTCAGCCTCAGGCTTTGATTGATTAATCACATAGTGTGTCAGCTGGACAGCTATGAGAAGCCATCCCGTCTGTCATAGTAATTACCCTGACAGAGTGAGTATCTCTCATGACAGATAATATAGCCCACAGACTGAGAAAGCACAATAATAATCTGTTTTAACGATTATTGTCAGCGTGTCTCCACGCTCGCCCATTCTGCAACAAATGTCTTCAATTTTACATGGAAACTTATTAGTAAGTAAGCTGATATTTAAAACCTCTGCCCTAGCATTTCTGTATGTTTCTGACGTCTGGATCTGACAGTTATGAATAAATGAAGCAATAAATGAAGCAAGATACTATTTACTATCACTCAACTATTTACTCAGATTTGAGAATGATTCATGGAGTCTTTTTATGTGGTAATCATTCTTCTGTCAGTCTTGGAAAAAGGCCTGGTGATCGTTTGAGCGTCCTCATAAGGGTATTTGGTTTGCATTTATCCTCAGCTGGTGTAAGGGAAAGATTTCATTATGAGGGATCAGTGGGATTGTGTAAGATGTGCGTTTGGATCATAGATGTAGGCTGATATCGAAGTCTGGCTCGAACACCACAAAAGCTCTAAATAAAGGCTTAGCTGAGGAGCATGAGGGCTGAGTAACTTGTTTTTTTTGTTAATTAGAATTTAGAATTAGAGTTTATAACCATCAAACCTGATAACAGAGTAAAGAAAATGACAATGCAGTGTACTGTAAAAGTATACCTTCACCATAATAGCAAATTCATTCCTCAATAAACAACAGTAAAATGTTTAAAACGTTCCTAATATGTTTGGTGTCAGGAGTCGACCAATTTGATTAACTTGGCTAGAAAAAAATCCGATCCAGAATCAGGATGTGATCACAGCCTTTATTGTTTACGAATTTGAATAATAAGCAGCACATATAAATAGCATTACAGAGCTCGAAACTCCTCTGACTCATAATGCTACACAACAGATCTAAACCAATGTGTTTATGCAGAGAAACAGCAGACCAGAATTTAAAGACTGCAGCAAATTTGTCTTGGGGGGGATATTTGGAAGTAGCAGCAGCATAAGAACAATTTAGATTAGGTTTGATATAAACCAAAATCAACCCTTTAATCACTGTTTTTGTTAACTCTGCAGTTATTTCATAGATTGTAATGTAGTAAGTACAGGAAGAAGGTGCGTTCTGGACTACTGAAGAACACTGGAGAATTTAGGTTCATTTCACAGGTAGTAGCTAGCTTCTACAGTCCCTTGCATATCTATAGTACCTTGCCACATTCCAGAATACAAAGCATACGTGAGTATGGGACGTTTTATAGCTCAAACTTACAACGTACACCTGGTAGTTGATTCGTTCACAGCATAAACGAACCGCACTGGAGTTTGTTTGGATCTGCAATGAAACCACCTCCTTCAAAGGGTCTCGGTACGGTTGTTTTGGTCCAAACCCAAGTGCGATTACTAGGTTCCAATCTGAACAAAAGAAACCAGAGTTCAGTTTAAACGGATTAAACACAGAAGGTGTGATAACACTGCTAAGACCGAACCACGTTTCATTTGTGCGACAGCGTTTTGGAAGACAGCTGTCATAGTAAGCAAAGCGGAGCACGCCCGAGAATGTTCTCCTTATCGCGATGTGATTCAGTGGAGAGTTTTCAGCTATCAGATCCTCTCTGATCACAGCTCTAAACATGAGAAGCCCTTTCACGGTGTGACACGGTGTGTGTTGATGCTAGCAGAATGATGATGTTACTGGCCGGATAAGAGCCAGAGCAGTGACAGCGGGTGACGTCTCCCGTGGATCTCTCTTAGACGATGGGTTGATATGATACAACACGAGCCTTGTAGCTCTTATTGTTTGTCTCCTTCTATTTGTCTCCTTGGCCACCTGTGCAGAATGATGTTTTCTTGTTTGTCCTGGTGCTTTTGTGTTTTCATGTCTCTGTCAGTACTCCTTCCTTAATCATCTCTCAAGCTGCTGTTTTTCCACGTCTGTGCTGCTCTCATTCTGTGCGTTTTATCACGCCCTGCTTCTCTGTATGCTTGGGTGAATGATGCGAGTGTAATTAAAAGCAGCAGGCCATTGTGTGAGGGTATGTGTTAGTCCAGTCCCCTGTTGTGGGTAGATGCCGGTGTAGAGTGTTTAATTAAACTTCTCATGCTCCTTGTCACCAGTGTTTCTTTTTCTCTTCAAAAAAAGAAAAACCCACATTAAATTGCTTGTATTTCTTACAAAACAAACGCCTTCAGTGTTTGTTTGGTGTGTGTGTGTGTGTGTGTGTGTGTGTGTGTGTGTGTGTGTGTGTGTGTGTGTGTGTGTGTGTGTGTGTGTGTGTGTGTGTGTGTGTGTGTCAGGATTTGATGTAGTGGCGTGGTCCAGCCCTCAGAGAGAGGCCGTTACATTCTACAGAGACTCCCATCATCTCTCCCTTCTGTTCTGGGTCCTGCCAGGAAATGCTGTACCTGTCTCACACCTGGCCTTGATACACACACGAACACACGAACTCTGCAAACGGCGATGAGACAATCCGTCACAGTGCCATGGTCCAACAGGGAGGCAGCAGGTGTGAAAAGGCTCATCCTGACTGCAAGAA
This sequence comes from Oreochromis niloticus, assembly GCF_001858045.2. Taxonomy (NCBI): domain Eukaryota; kingdom Metazoa; phylum Chordata; class Actinopteri; order Cichliformes; family Cichlidae; genus Oreochromis; species Oreochromis niloticus. The sequence goes on from NC_031981.2 coordinate 13,536,426, forward strand.
CACACACGCACCCCCACCAGCCCAGAATAATTCACACCATTATGTTACAAACAAAACAAAAGCACTCAAGTGTCTCTTTGTAAATACTGATTCAGAAGAAAAACGCCTGTCCTATAGTATTGAGCCCTAATCAATAACTGTGGGTACTCTTTAGGAGGTTTTACACTTTGTGCATCCGTGAGTCTGCTTATCGGACGAAGAGTTTAAATTACAGTCACCAGCTACGCATGCACCCGGGCAGAAGTATAACCCGAATGAATACTAGGTTGTCGGGTCTCCAGCTTTGCGTGTCCATGTCCTCAACAGAGTTTAATCCAGGCTTAAGGTTTGTTCTATGTTACTAAGTGACCTGTCATAAACCAGGCTTAGGAGCCATGTCGTTAGCAGGGATCTGAATCCTGTTTGGTTGATCATCTTGCATCAGTTGGATCAGCCTTGTTTTAAAATTAGAATCCAAAAAACTTGTTGGATAATCTAGCAAGCCCAAATAAAAAGTCTTCTTCCTATTTCGGCTACTCCATTTAGGGGTCGCCGCGTCAGATTATCTGCTTCTGTCACATCCCATCCTTCGTTTCCTCTTCTGCCACACCAACCCTCTGCATGTCCTCCTTCACTACATCTATGAATCTTTTCTGATCTTCCTGTTCTGTTCCTGCCCAGCTTCAACAGTTCTTTTCCATATCTTCATGATATGGCTGTTCAGCCGTATCCCCCTGTAGTTACTATAGCGCTTCACATCATCCTTGTCCTCTCTCCCAGCCATCTCTCTACCTGCACAGGTATGTCATCTGACCAACCACTTTTCTACTGTTCATCCTCTTTATACCAGGAAATGATAGGAAGTAAGACTTCTGTAGAAGACTACTAATGTGGGAAAATAACCTTCAGCATCAAGACTGCATTGAAAACTCATTGAATGTGAATTTTTTGCATTATTGGGCAGTTATTGTACCAACTAACATTGATTAACTAACTAAATTCCCCCTTAAATTAACATTGTCTTCGCTAGAACAGGACAATAGCAGCACAAAATTGCCACACGCATACTAAATCGCACACAAACATACATACATACACTTCTAAAAGGTGTAAGCCCAGATGGATGCGAGTATTTCAGGTGATGGTTCTCCCCTGCTACTTCTGTTGTCAGACATCACTTATCAGGCGAACGTGTGATGGAGGAAAACGAGAGAAACACAATTTCACCTTTTTACTTTCTTGGACTCCCCTTGCTTTCAGTCCCTATTTTTCTTGGGTTCCCAGAAGACCTGTTCGCCCTGTTTCTCTTATCTCTCTGTTTTACACCTTCCTTCAGTTGTCATTTGTTTTTTTTATACAATCACACACTGTGGTTATCAGTGTGCCTTTTTAGCTTTCATCCATCATACCAAAATCCATCTCTTTGCTGTTTCATCAGCTCAAGCCAACATTATTAAGCGTCCTAACAAGTCCTTGGCGGCCAGTGAATTGTTAGAGCCAGTCGTCACTCCAAGCAAGACTCAAAGTGAGGTAGGAGGGCGGGGAGACTAGATGAAATGAAGGAGTGAAGGTTGCGCTGACCTTCCCTCAAGAGACAGTTGATGGATGAAAAATGTGTCAAAGATTGAGAAAGACTTGCGTAGCAGCAAGTTGCGTAGGTCTGAGCAAAAAGAACTGTCCAGAGTAAATGCATTCACCTCTCCCGGGGGATGGGTGAGGTATCGAGCAGTCAAGACTCTCGTATAATGAGATTGACTAAGCCATGAGTAAATGTGTCTCATTTTTCCTCACCGGCAAAGCCGATCTTAATGCTTTCTCTCAAGGCTAAACATTAGTCATTACAACTATTCATTCTTCTGTCTCTAGATCGTGTTGTGTAAACCCTTTTTTTCTTCTTCTGCATAAATAAGACGTGTTGCATATGTGATTTTTTTTTTTTTTTTTTTTTGATTGGACATAACAAAAAGGGGGCTGTGTGTTTCAAAATGTTTAATATTTTAGAATCCACGTGTCACCAAGTGATTTAGTGAGCCTCTATCCCAGCCATTATAGAGTATGGGGACGCCAGTCCATTACAGGACAGACCTCCACACACTCTCACATCCACAGCTGCTTCCAACTTAGAATCACTTACTAACATGGATGCCTTTGGGCTCTGGGGTGAAAGCCGTGCATGCACAGGGAGAACACGCAGACTTCTCCCTGTGCATATGACCAGGAGGTCCAAGTGATAGCACTAACAACTGCACCACTGGGCAACTACTGGTGGATATTTAAGTAACAGTAGAGTGTCTTAGAATAGTTTTATACAACAACAACAAACTTTATTTATATAGCACATTTAAAAACCAGTGGTATGCCAAAGTGCTTAACATACAAGAGGGTTTATAGTTTGTCTCATCCTCTGCATTTGAAAGCTGACTAAAAATAACAAAGATCACCCTTACATTGTTTTTGTCTGAGTCCAAAAGTCCTAGTGATTCACTCTACTGTCATAATTTATATGACCAAAAAACTAGAAATCCTTGCAAAGGACATGCTTGAACAAGAAAAGGGATGATATTATTACTTGAAAAATAATTTAAACCATTGAAAAATTATTGAATATGTCTACCAAAGAAAAATGGCCAGAACCAAGAGTTTGTATAATTCCAATAAGCTTGAAAGTTAATATTTGGTATGATCACCTTTCTTCTTCAATCTAGTGGATTCTCAAATGCAGCTTTCGTGTAAAGTCTTCAGGTAGTCTTCAGGAATAGTTCTTCAGGCTTATTGGAGGACATTCAAAGCCTTTGTTTGGATGCTGACTGCCTTTTTATCTGTTTTCTGTCGAGATGCTTCACACTGCTTCAATCCATGACTAATAGTGTGCATTTTTCTGTAGGCTTTCCAGATGGTATTGCATTGTGGATCAAAATTTGACTGCACTTCTTTGTTTTCAATATTCCATAATGTTTGACAAAATCCCCAACAAATGCAGCTCCAAACCATGAAAGCACCTCTACTGTGTTTTACAAATGATGTAGACCAGGGGTCCCCAATCCCAGTCCGCGAGGGCCGGTGTCCCTGCAGGTTTTAGATCTCACCCTGGGTCAACACACCTGAATCACATGATTAGTTCATTACCAGGCCTCTGGAGAACTTCAAGACATGTTGAGAAGGTAACTTATCCATTTAAATCAACTGTGATGGATCAAGGACACATCTAAAACCTGCAGGGACACCGGCCCTCGTGGACTGGGATTGGGGACCCCTGATGTAGACTCTCACTGTTGTCCTGAACTTCTCCGTACATACTCCCAACAGTTTTATCCAAAAATTGGAAATTTGGATTCATCACTCCATCAGACCTCTTGCCTCTGATTTTTCAGTCTACTTCTTTTACAATTTGGCAAACACTAGTTTTTTTTTTTTAATGATTTCCATTATTTAAAAATGATTTCTCACAGCCACTGAGAACATTCCTGATGATGCTTTAGTGAACAGCACATGGATCAACTGATGAGCCAGATACATTTTTCTATCTCTTAAAGACACAACTTTCAGATCCTGTTCATCTGCTGCAGATGTTTTATTCTGTCCACTACTTGCCCGGTTATCCTTAAAATATTTTGATGGTAACCTCCAAACCGTGCCAATTAAGCCAAGTTTTGGCTAGTAAAGGGTGACCATAATTTTCCAAATAAAGAGGGCACTTGTGCCAGTCATGAAGAACTTTAATAATACTGTTTACTTAAAGAGAACTATAACATATCTAAACGATGCCTTCTCTGTGCGGTTAATGAATGGTGAAATAAAAAATGTCATATAGGTTTTTACAAGTCAACAAGTGCAAAAAAAGAGGACGGTTGGTCAGCCTAGGTTAGTAACTCTTTGGAAATCACCTTGTTGGTCCAAAAATACTAATTCATGCCTGTCAAACTGTGTTGTTTTGGGGATTTTTCCTGGATACAACTACAAAAAAAATGTTTCTGCAACAGGCAGCCAATTGTCTGTTATGTGTATGCACAACACTGGTTCATCCCTTGAGTAAGGTGCTATTTTAAATGCTTGAATGATTCATAGGTTAGTGTTAAGTGGATTAACGAACAAACAAACAAAAAAACATTCCTCTGAGAATGATCAGAAAACGAGGGCTGGTACAAACCAGCCAATGTTCAAGGAGACCTTCAGAAAACCTACTGCTTAAGACCAAAATGTAAATAGAATAGAATAAGTTGGCTCAAGTCTTGAAAATGTTATTTACTAAGTGAACTGGAATCTCTACAGTTCACCTTTCGCTGCTGTGTCACAGGGACCAACGCTGACTGAGGAGCTGCCATGTTTATTTCCAATCGTAGTGTCTCACAGGTTATTACCTCTCTCTTGTGATTCTAATTTCAGCCCTTCATCAAATGTAGGCCAACAAACAAGTCCCTTAATTGCGAAATGAACTGCAGTTCGTGATGTTTTGTCTGTGTCCTTTATTCTGACACTAGAAGAACTAGAACTCTGTTACACTAATAAATCATGTAGAGCTCACTTTGGTGCTTATTCAAATAGAAAAAGCACTTACATAGGCTGCCACTCATACTTACAACTTTTGAAACAGAAGCAGGCCTAGACAGAAATCTGAAGATGGCATGACTACATCCTGAAAGAGAACGATAAATATTTGGACTGAATGATGCTTATTGTGAGAAAAAGCATCAAGATCTGCTTTGCCTGTGTTTTTTGTTTTATAAAAGGATGGGAGAGCGTTCACACTTGCCACAAGCCCTTGGTCAATAATCTATCAATACAGTGAATCGCAACTTTATTTATAGCTGCAGTTTGTGTGGCTGTGACTTTCTGGTTTTCTCTTTCTGTTGTTCCTCTAATACGCTTTGAGGTTATGTTATTTGCAACAACAATGATAACAATTAATTTCTTCATGGGGTTCATTTTATCTCCATGCAACACTTGTGTGTACTTCGAATCTTTCTTTTTTGTGTAGCAACAAAAAGACAGCCACCTTTAGTATATTTGGAATTTGTTGCACCCTTTGGCTTTCACTTTGATCAGTCCACTCCCACGCCTTCAAAATTGGTCCAGAGATGGAAATAACACATTTTTATAGCCTTCTAAGAGTCAGTGTAATAGGCCGCCATGTTGGTTCAGGCAGCGTTTGCAGCTTTGCTTTCATTCAATGGTTTCGTGCTTCACGCTGTTTCAGAAATAAGCATCCCGCAGTGCTGCTCCAACGTAGAAGCAGACCTGGGTCTAAAAATACCTGCACACGCTCGCAAGATGCAAAAGACCCCCTGAAAGCGCAGCTATCTTTTTCTTAGACAGAACAACAGTTCTCTTTTCTGTTCTAGGCATTTTTTTTAATGCATATTTTAACATGCACATGCTCTTCCTCATGTGGTCAAAGTACATCCAGAGCAGACACGTACCCCTTCGACTGTCTGCTTAGGAATTTGTTTCTGTACGAGATAAAAGACGAGCGAAGAACTTTTGAAAGAGTTGATATCGGAATGAAGATGGCCTGGTTTCTGTACTCGTTGTCAGGCTTTGGGTATGAACACAAGCTGGTGAAATATTTATCTGCCTCTTGGAGGCGGTTGTTTCCTCTGCGTTCCTCATTAAGCCAGGGTTAATTGTCTCTCTGGCTGGAAAAGAAGGGTCTCTGTTTGTGCTTTAAAAAAAAGGAACAGCAAGACGAAATGAGGCAGGGAAGATGTGTTAGATTACCGATAAAGGGGAAAAGTAGTGCTAGGTTGTGTGTGCTTTTCAAAATGCAAAGACGCTCGCTCACAAATTAGCTTACTCAAGCTTGTTCCTTAAAGTAGGCTTTCATGTCACATATATATATATATATATATATATATATATATATATATATATATATATATATATATATATATATATATATATATATATATATATAGATATATATAGATATAGATATATATATATATATATATAGATATAGATATATATAGATATAGATATATATATATATATAGATATAGATATAGATATATATATAGATATATAGATATATATATATATATATATATAGATATATATAGATATATATATATAGATATATACTGTTACTGTGGTGGGTGCTCATAGGAAACAGCCAAAGTTTCACATAATGAGGTCGGCATATGTGCAAGTGATCCCCGTGAGCCAAAAACTCAGCTTCAGTCTGCAGTTTTTTCCTACTCTTGGCTCTATATAACGGCAATAAGAGCAAGGTAGTTAGTTGGTCATTTTCATCCCATGTGGGTCATAAGGCTGCAACAAAGACAGTGGGTATACGTTATGTGGTCGTCTCAAGCACACAGCTCTGGTGGTAAGCGCAGAAGCCCGACCAGCTCGCTGTTCAAGTCTTCTCTTTGCAAGAGAGAAGCAATCAGGCCAAAGTCAACTAGACGGGAACCGTTGGTGTTAGACAGGGATGTTCTGAGTGGCTACGACAAGGCATAGATACAGAAGGATTGTTTTGAACTGTGAATCATGCAAAGCTATTGTGATGCCAAGAATAAAAATACATTTTGAAATGGCACATTCCTACTGATTTTATTTGTTCTGTACCTTGATATGTTTTTGTATTCTTTTTCTGGCATTTAATTTTGTTCTTTATTGCTTTTGCCAAGAAGGTTATGTTTATGGTAGTGTTTGTGTACGTGCGTGTTATTCTGTCTGTTAACAGTCCATTCAAATTGCCTTCTATCCACCAAGGTCTTCAAGGTCAATTTGATAATTTTTTTTTTATCATAAATTGACAGAAAGCCTTTTAGCTTAGAAACTATGATTCTTACCAGTGTGATATTGTCAACATATAGATATTACTGTATAAATATAAGATCAATCGATTAATCTAAAAGTCAAAGTGATGAGACTGCCTTATAGAGCTATCTAAAATGAGAACAGGTTATCAAACTGACAAGAACATACTGGCATGGGATAGTTTGTGAGTATAGTTGTACACATTAGAGTAACAGGTTATAACAATTTAAATGCATAGCAATACGAATATATGTACAATATTCTAAAATAACTATTATTGTTTTATTATTTTTTTATTTATTACTACTACTACTACGTTATTACTAAACATTTAAGCAAATTTTGCTAAACAATGAAACAAATGCTACACATGGATCATATCCACATAATTAAATAAAAGAATAAAAACAATTATGCTTGAAATGATGTCAGGTAGATTAAAACGGGGCAAAAAGCAAAAGCTTGCACATTGCACCTGTTTTCACTGCTCTAGAAAATTCTTAGAAAGGAAAAAAATAACAAAAGTTGAGTCTTTTTTACCTTGTTTGAATCACAGTTATCACCACCATCTGTCCTTCCAGCCCTGCTGGTTGGAGATATTATTTCATTGTTGTTTACTTTTTCTAAATTAAGTGTGGCCATTTATTTCTGTTGCTGTAAAATCAGATTTTTATTATTTTTTTGTAATAAAATCAAGATTTAAATTGTCACACCTGCCCTTTCCTGATAAACCTAACAAATGATTTATTATAAATGTATAAAATTGCTGTTACTTGTAAATGTTGTAAATGTAACAGCAATTTTATGATTAAATAAATTAAATGAAGCTCACTGGTCACAGGTTTCTAGCTTTGGGCCAAACTGATAATGTGAAAACAAGATTTTCTGTTGAAGTTAGCTCTCCTCTTTTCTCTCGGTGTTTCTTTGCCAGTTTCACACATAATCTAAGTGTAAATTATATATTTGTTTTCTTTTCTTAATCCCCAGCTGCTCTTTTATCCATCAAGTACATTTTTTGTCTCTCACCATTTCTTTTGATGTTTCTTGTTCTTTCCCTGTTATGGAGTCTCTTGCTCTACATATATATTTTTTTTCATTTATCTTTGCTACATTTTTAAATCATAGAATAGGGCAATACGTGACAAAGAACAATAAGACACTGAGGATGAAAAGAAGGGGAAAAAAATCAAGGACGTGATGTGTCTTTGTTGCTTTTCATGTTTTTCTGCTATGTAGAAGCCATATTCATTTCCATTTCCATGTTTTTTTTTGGGAGGGGGTTCTGGTTTATCTGTGGTGAATAAGGAGTAGCTGGTGGGAATGCTGGTGAGAGAAAAGTGAAGGAAGAAAGCCAGCGTGTGAGGGAGAGATGTGTAGAGGATTGTCTGAGCATCAATATTTCAGCAGCGGAACCTTGGATAAATAATTCAGCCTCAGAGTCGCGCTGTGTCCCTCTCTGCTAGACTCATGACCTGCTCACACGCTAAATCCCTCACTTTCTCTTTATGAAATGGAGGTGGCCTTACAAAATCACCTCTGGTTGGTCCCCCCCCTTTTTCTTTTTTTTTGTTTAATCTTCTTCCTCTCCAGCGTCCACTCCTTGTGGTCTGGCTCTAGATACTTTCCTTTTTATTTCTACTTAGCATAGAAACTGTACCTATTCCCCCCGGACTCTATTTATGTAAGAGGAAGATGAATTACCTCCTTCCTCCCTTCTAAAAGACCCAACTGTGTTCACACATAAGCATCACTCTGGTCCTCAAATGAATATAAAAACTGTTTTGTTTTTTTTATTACATAAGCAATTCTGACTTTCCCTCAGGTAGCCTGAATAAGCAGACCTATTTAGCCTCACCACAGCTAATGGTGAGGGCCTGTCTGAGCCAATCTGGTTCTCCTCTGTTGTTGCCTGAGATGAACTGGGGTTACTCACATTCACACAGACACTATCAGGCCTTCCCCAGATGTCATTCTGACCTCTGTGTATGTGAGCTTGACACTATCTGAATCTACAGAATGCTTTGGCTGTATTGATAAGGGGATCAGTGGTCATTGTTTTGTCATCACGTTTTAGTCAAAGGAGATGCCATAAATATTTGTGCTTTTCATCCAGTGCTATTTGTACTCCCACCGATTGTTGGTATAACTTCTATCATTTGCTATCAGGGATAATAGCTTTTGGACTGCTGCTTCACTTTCCCTTGATGGTTACAGAAGAACGTTCTTTTTGTTTTATGTTCTTTTTTGAGTTTTTTATTTATTCATTTATTGCATAACACCTTCCCCCTGTCCTTCTCTGGCAATAAAAATGTACTACAAGCTCACCGGTTTTACCCAGAAACTGATGGTTTCTGCTCCTGTGGCTGCCTAAGGCCCTCAGGGACGGGAATGAGGCGTGCCAGCTGAGTCCCTTACCATGATTCTTTTGCTTCAGTGGTGTAAGAAGCCACAGGATGCCAACTGGGTTCCTGATTTCCAAAAGCTATTCCAGAAGTCATTCATTTAAAGTGCAGAGTTTACAATATTATACTGTACTGCACCACCACGGCTCTCTTCTCACATATTCTAGTCTCAGGTGACGCTTTATTTGCACCTCAGCCCAGTAAAAAGTGACATGACAAACCCAGGATCTTACCACAGCACCTCCATGTCACTGCTGCCGTTTCTGCAACACATTTGTACTTCTGACTTGCTATTGTCAGTGTGTATTTGTGTTCACATGGTCAAAAAGTTGAGCGTGGAACGGTGCGCATTTCTAATCATCAGCTGCAATCAAGGCTACGTACGGAACGCTTTGTGGTCATTAGTAGGAAGGTAGATCGTCTTTGTTTAGTAGCATTGTTGTGTTATAATTTTGTCTTCATTGTAGATGTGGTGTTAGATTCCTGGTGAGCTAGTTGATAATGTTAGCCAGTGCAACAATCATAGTCAAATGCTTAAATTCAGTTTTCAGTTTAGTTTTATTTTATAGTGCCAAATCACAACAATACTGTACCTTATAGTGTAAAAAGACTCAAAGCGCTTTATACTGTAAGCTAAAGACCCCACAATAATACAGAGAAATCAACAATCAGATGACCGCCTGTGAGCAAGGACTTGGCAACAGTGGGAAGGAAAAACCCTCTTTTAACAGGAAGAGACTTCTGGCAGGACTACTGAGCACTGGGTACTGCTGTCATTTTTCAGTGAGTGCACAATTTGCCATGACATAAATACATTATTGAAATATGCACACTACACTAAAAATACTTAGTATAAATAAAGTGAGGCTGAGTGATGATACATTTTTTTTCTCAGACAGTGAATGTGTGCTGACGTCCGTGTACCTGCGCACAGACTTGTCCACGGCGAATTTACAGGTGGTGGTTTTTATGCGGACAGTGCCTCCATGTCTGCAAGAGAATATACCAAGGCTTTATACACTTAATGGAAAGCTGATCTCCCAATAGAGAACTTTGTTCTTAGCCTGCAGGCTTTCTTGTGGTTTCTAGAGTTTTTCGAAATAGAATGGGAGACAGAGCTTTCAGCTATCAGGGTCCTAGTTTGGATTCAGCAGACAGACACCTTCTCTAAATTAAAACTAGGCTTAAAACTTTCCTTTTTGATAAAGCTTTTATTTTAGTGAGAGTTAAAAGGGAGGGTTTTTTTATTTTCTTCCCATTGTCACCAAGAGTTTATGGGGGCTCGTCTGATTGTTGGGATTTTCTCTCCAACATTAAAGGATAATATGTGATTTTATGCTATATAAATATAAATGAAATAAAATTGAATTGAATACAAATAAACACTGACAATTGAACCTGCTGCTCCTCCAGTATGCATGGCAAAGTGTCCTTGGGGAGGTTCTGTGTGATAGGAAAAGAAATATATGAATGTGTCTGTGGGCAAAAGTGTTTTCACACATTGCTAAACTATATGTAAGCTAATGTGAATAATAAAATAAATTAATTAAAAGACAAAGGCTAACAAGAGGATCCTATAGTGTGGTTATAGAGCTCCTTTTTGCACAACACTGCATTCAGATCATGATTCTGCTTGCTAAGCTGCCGGACAGGCGGACGCTATATAAGTGAAGTCCATTAGCTATTAGTGAATAATCCCCTGTCTTTTTAGTTGTTGTATTTTTGTAACCTAGACTTGGTTTTGCTTGTATATTATTTCCATGTTGATGCACTGATGCATTCTCTGAATATGCTGAATTTCCACTTAACCTCACCTGTGCGTTGTCTTCTTTGCATTAGCATTCACGTATTGTACATGTAAACATCGTCACAAACCCATCTTCCCTCCGCTTTCAGCGGCTTCACTACAGACTTCGTTGTCTTACATCTCAAAGAAGACCCAAGGTGGTCACCAAACACACACAGAACACCCAGCAAACAACTCCAGTTTAGTTATTTAGCATCTTACATGCATCGCTAGCTCTCTCCCATATATCAATGGTCCCACGGAGATGGTGTTGATGTCAGCACATCAGCCATCTGCTCCGAGGATATGGGCCCTCCATGTGACACACGAACGCAAAACCCAGCTGCATATTCCCACGAGAGAGAATAAACAGTTGTTATGACAAATGTGAAATATGTTTTACTGTTTTCAGCATCTTTTATCTGTCTGGATTTGCTCTTTTGGTTAGCACACCTATCATTTACCTTTCTCCCGTCTGCAGCTTTGTCTCTTTTGGAAAAAGCTCACTTTCCTTCCTGTCACATAAAACTATAAATATGCATGCCATCCAGCATAGTCTCATCCTCCTGTGTAAATGATTAAACATAGCGATTTTCTGGCTAAGTTTTTTTTTCCTCCTAGTAAATCTAGGCTCACTCTGAAATGATTTTCACACTTTCCTCTCCACACATCTCCCTCTGTCCTTCCTCAAAGCCAACAGGCTTTTTTAAACATTTATTTTGCACCAGCTCTTTTCTCCATACATTGCGTCTCTCTGCTAATCCCCCGTTTTATAACCACTTGGAGTTATAGAGAGTTTTTACTCCCCTTATTCTCGATTTCGTCAAAGAGTTTCATCATTCGTCTGCAGCCGTTGTTTGCTGGGAGGCTCAGTCTTGTTTTTCGACTCTGTTTGCTCTCTTCCTCACCTGTTTCAGTCCGTCTATTGGTCTGATTATTTTCATATATGTGTTTGTGTGCTTGCGCAGCAGGCGTCTCAGTATTATTTCTTTGTTTGAGCTGTCAGCTCTTTGACAGGCAGCAGCCATCTTTGTTCCATTTCAGATGCAATTAGGCTTTAGCCAAGTGTGTCTCCGCCCTCCTCTGGTATCTGCAGTATATACTCAGTTTGTCGCCTCACCAATCAAATTGATCCCACCTCTATCTTGTTTTTGTGTTATTTCATGGCTGTACTGAGGGCATCATGGTTTGACCTTGAAAATCTCTTTGCTGAGATACAGGATGAAAGGTCATCAGTACTCAAGTTTAAATCTTGTTAGTCAGACTCTCTCTAATGGTAATTTTCCACCAGTTTGCCGTAGCTGACCTTTTTACACTAAGATTCCACATATACAGGGGTTTCCTGTTCTGTAGTGTAGATTCCAGACATTTTTGGGGGGCAGTGTAATAAGCCCATCATTAGATAAATGTGTTGAGAACTGACTGATTTTTTTTTTTGTTTTGTTTTTTTTGGGTGGACTGTTTGAGGTCTCACTATTTCGGAGAAGCTTGAAGTGGGTCAAGTACTCTGGCAGCTTTTTGTAACATGAAACCTAACAGTCTTCTGTCGGGCGTCTTCTGTTTTTTGCCTCCTTAGAGGCGTCTAGCACAGCCTGGCTGCTTGATTTCAAGTTTGGGAGATAACTTAAGAAAACTCTCTGAGGAGGGATAACCTACACAGTGGGGTTGATCGTGCCCTTGCAATCTGGGAAGCCATCGGGCAGTCTGCCGACTTGTCTGTGGGGGCAATTTTTCTGGGCCTCTCGTGTATGGAATAAAAAAAAATGTAAATAAAAAGCTCAATTGTTGTGGATGATAGCAGACAGTTTTGGGTGTGCAGTCCGACAGTCAAAGCCCCACGTAAACAGGGCTTTGGCTACATGTAGAAATTGTACTTTGCCTACAGATTATTCCTGCTGTAAAGCATGTAAAGCATGTGCTCAATAACTTCACCTTGATTTCAATACTTCCCTTTATTATATACCTTCTGTTTCTCCTGATTCTTGTCAAAGAGAAATTCAGTTTGTTTTGATCATCATCAAATTGAACCTCATTTTATTCAACTTAAAAGCTAAGGTCAGGTCACACTTGTAGCTGGCCTTGTATTAAATACAGCAGTATAGCAGTATATGCATATGTATAAACTGCTGCCACTGCTTATAAGAACAAAAATAGGAGAAGCAAGGCTGTTGCTCCACATTATATTGATAATATACCTCCGTGACCTCTGTATCAACTTCAGTTTTACTTGTGTTATCCGAGAGGAAGGTATATAAAGTATGATTTTGCATACTTATTCCTGTCTTTCACTATTCACATTCATTTTTCACATTTATGAACCATGTAGGAATTAATTGCTTTGACTTAAAGTCATGTTTACTCTCTGGTCACGTTTAGCCTTGAAGGCAGTAGCAAATTACATAGCATAGCTTTGAAGTTCAAGGTAACAAATCTGTACTAATAGCTTTTATGTAAAGCAGCCTTTGTATGCAAATGTTTCCTTAGACAAAGTATGTTTAATATTATATGTTGTGAAATATTTTCTTGTGTGATTTATGGCTGAATATAGACGAAGGAGATGGAGACATTATTTCCATTTCCATAAGGGTTCCTTGTCAGATATGAGCTGTGTAATGATGTGAAAACCACAAAAAGGGGGGCTTAAAATAACCTAAGCGTGACCCGACCTGTTTTTTGTTCCATTTAAACTCAGTAGAAACCGTCTCATATTCACCACAAATATTTCATAGTAGTGTGTCCAGGTGCTGGGCTACCAGGAGAAGTCTGGGCATGAGAGATAAGATTATATTTAGCAATTAAAGAAGGATGTTAATGGAAGAATGCATCATACTGCACTATATTTCAAAACCATCTTTAATCTTCGGGGTCACAAATAACCTAGATTTAAAATTATTCACCCAACAGACAATAAGATGTTTTTTTTTTATCCCAGATATTCCTGTTTCCATTTCCCTCTGTGCTAAAGTAGTGGATACTTTTTCTTTTAAAGTCAAAATCCTGACACAGCTGCTTAGTTAAGATGAAATCATCTACTTGCACCATATAAGACATTAAGTAGGACATTAACTAGTACAGGCAAATTTCACCAATTTAAAGCAACTGCTTTGATTATAAATTATAAATATGACATTTTAGGCGACTATTATTGGAGTTTATGCCATGACTTAATACAGTCTTCTCTGTTGTCTTTTCTACCAAGATCTTAGTAGCCAATAGTAGCAGTGAAGGAAGTCTAGTGAACAAGTATTGCCAGTGCCTTGAAGCAGCAGCAACAACAACAACACACACACACACACACACACGGTGGTACAGCATGAAAATCTGAACAAAAGGAACCTCACCAAATTTTTTTTTTTGCAATGCCTTTTTGGGGGGTATGCAAATGAGCTCACTTTAAAGTTGCTGTAGGGTTTGTGTGATTAATGGGCTGTGTGTGTGCGTGAGTGTGCGCACCTCCTATAAGCCAGCAATCTGCTGCTGCCACCTCTTCTGTTGCAGTCTGTCTGTCGATAGACTCAGAGATTGGCCTGCTTTCCTTTATAAACCCAGACTCAGAGCAGCTAAAGGTTCATAACAAAAACATGCTCAGCTACTAAAGATTAAACCTATTAAAAAAGTCACGCCGTCTTTATTTAGCTGGAAGGGGCATCGTTTCTTGTTTTGATGTGTCATTATCGTGCCTAATATTGTAAAAGTTGAATGCGCACACACACACACACTCGTGCCAAGCTATTAATGATTGACTTGATGTGCCTTTGATGATTCATCCCAGTGAGAAGGAGCTTCAATGGAAAATGTCAACTTTAAACTGAGATTAAAGGGAATAACTCAAAAAAGCTGCTGGGGGTGGTGTGTTTATGGGTCTCCATCGAAGTATTTGAGAGAGCTTGTGGGTGTGTGTGTGTGAGAGTTTGAGTCTGGAGATTTTAGAATATTAAATTTGAAATGGTCTTCTGGGCCGCCATCATAAACTACTGAGTCTTTTTAGTTTTTGTTGTTGTCTTTGTTTCATGAATCAGACAAATCATAGTGCACATTACACGACTTCTGCCTTGATTTACTTTTTCCAGAGAAATGTTTTAACTTTTGCACTCACTCCTTTTACCATTAAGTGTGTAACTCAGTTACTGTACACCATAATAGTACTGGGTTGGACCCCCTCTTTTGCTATCAGAACTGCCTTAATTCTTCTAGACACAGAGTCAACAAGGTGTTGGAAACACCTGGCGACTGTGGAGGCCTTCTGAATACAGTGAACTCATTGAAACCAGTTCAAGTTCAAGAAACCAGTTTCAGATGAGCTGAGATTTGTGACATGGTGTGTTATAAATGAACACTATTGTCCTAAAGGGATAGACATGGTCAGCAACAATTCTCAGGTGTTTAGTTGATACTTAGGAGCCCAAAGGAGCCCCATGTTTGGCAGCCCTCCACCCCAACACCTACACCACAATCCTGAATTGTGCCACTGTGTGGGTATTTTCTTTTTCAGATCATTCTCTGGAAACACTAGAGATGTTTTTGCAGGAAAATCCCAGTAGATCAGCAGTTTGTGAAATACAGAGAGCAGCCTGTCTTAATCGTGCCACATTTAAAGTCACTTAAATCACCTTTTTCCAACCCATTTTAATGCTGGTCACATGTCGTGTTTGTCTTTGTCCTCTTTAGAATATAAAGCACCCTGAAATGTCTGTTGTTGTGATTTGGTGGTGTATAAATAAAATAAGATTGAATTGAATTGAAATACATATTTTCTTCAAAGGTTTGTACATAACTTCTTGTTCTTTCAGATAACCTCGGGTCAAACGTAATGATTTTAACATGTTCTTGTTTTTTTGTCCTTATTCTTTATATCCAGTGGTGGGAAGTGAAGACAGGCAAAGCTCTGCAGACCTTCTATACAACGGGAAGCGCTTTAAAGAAGATACACGTGTCATCCGACTTCTCCACCTTTGTCACTATCGACAATATCGGCATCCTCTACATCCTCCAGAGGGTGGTGTGACGATAACGCCGCCGGCACCGCTCCAAAAGATGACAGAAACAGACGCCATCATCCAGCTTATTGCAAGAACTGCTCAATTGCATAATGTATGCAGAATTGTCCAACGCTAAACGGCCTACGCATCTAAGAAAAACAGTTTACATTTTCACTTTGCACAGTCAGTAACAATAGCCTTGAGAGCATTAGACAAATACACTTTGCTGGGGTCACATGACCAGTTTGCGCCGGCTTTAAATGATGCACTGTGAAATCTTCTTCCTTGAATCTGCATTACACACATCTTTTTAAACACAAAGAGGTGCATTTAAAAGGTAACACTGATTTCTAAAAAGCCAGCAAACCTGATCATCGGGTCTTCTCAAACCCATTTTTTTCTATCACTACTATTTACCAACAGATGAAAGAGTTAAATGAAAAATATCTGTGTTTTTTTTAGGGTTGAGGATTGCACATGTGCAAGAGATTTTCCACTTCTATATGTATGTATGTAATCGTAAAAGCTATCATAGACGTCCTGTGATTTGTTAGAAGTGATGAAGTGAGTTTGGTTTGTCTGTGCTGTGATGCTTTCGAACCTCTGCATTGAGTCAGTATTCATTATTGACAGTTTTAAACTGTTTCTAGACACTGCAGTCTTTTCGTGAATGCACATACTGTGTGCTTTGTGTCAACACTTTCTCAACATACCAGCACATTTGGAGCTTTTGGTGCACTTTGATGAGCATTAAAAATGGATAGCATGATAAAGTTTTTATGAATTAAGCACTGAAGATTGCATCTAAATTCTTTTCAAAGCTAAAGAGACTATTTGTATGTCGGAACTGTTTGTACTTTTGAACGTGGATCAAAGGAAATGTTTTCTATAAAATATAATCACAGTATGTGATTTATAATTTATACTCGAATTTCATGTTGCCAATCTTAAAAGGCATTTTTCTGCTTTAATTGCCTTTTTTCATATAAATATATAACTGTTAACTTTAGATATTACTTTATATGTGCACATTGTCTTACTACTGAGCCTTTACTTGTTGAGAGCACTTGGAAGAAGTAGTTACAATCTTTAAGGATGCTTTTCTTAATGTGACTTGAAAAACAAATCCTTAATTTGAGTGAAAATTCTGAGGTTTTACAGAGAGAGGCAAGTGTCCCTGTACCTTTATCGAAACCACTCATGTCAGTGAGAAAGGTGTGGACTCCATGTGCAGCTGGAGCAATAAGCACAAACAAAATAAATAAATCAAAGGATGAATTTCAATAATGCTTGTGTCATTCTCACACTGTGCCCTTCCTCACTGGTGCTTTTTTAAAGTTGCTGTTCAATCATCAAATTTCCTTCTAACGGATATGCTGATATCTGCTCAGGATGTAAACTGTTATATGCTGTGGTACAATGGAAAATGTAATTTTTTAAGAATAAATCACATATGCTGTGAAGTTGTATGTGTGTGTGTGTGTTTTTCCCTCTTTTTAGTTGTGTTTTGTTTAGCAGGCTCTAAATTTATGGTTAAGACCTGGTGTGCTCTGCCCTATAAAACCTCCTCCTTCCTGCCGTCTGACGCTCCCCATGAGGAGCGAGAGCCCCTGCTCTCAGGCACAGTGACAGCATGATTCACCGCACATCCGCACATGGCCTGCATTGTAGGGACAAAGGATTTGCTTGACTTGCTTTCCAGAATGATTCAAAATCAGCTTCTCTTTATTCAACTGTCTGGAATCAAATTTGCAATCATATTTTTCCCTGAGTAAATATTTTGATCTGTAATGTAACAGAGAATGGGCTCAATTCGTGTGTGCAGTGATTAGGAGTCTATGCATTTACCTGTTTTGTTTTCTGGTCATCTGAAAAAAAAAGTACAAATACTGGTGATTTTTTTCTTAGCAGAAGATCTGAAATCTTCCTCTTGAGTTCATTTTTTTTTTGCGTGCAGGAAAAATCCCTGTCTTTATATCTAACAGAACAACAAACTAATCCACAAGGCTCAGTCTACCATTGTCCAGAATCTTGAGGCATTTAGGGACAGAAGGTCAGTGAACAAACCATCACCTCTCCATTTCACACTGTAGAGGTAGCAGAGGCTCATTCTCCCTCAGACTTATTCGACCCTGCTGCCTAAAGAACGCTGCAGGAAATCATTCCGCCGTTTTCTATAAAACTTCACAAGAGCTCTTCTTATGTGACAGGCAAACACACCTGTCAGGACATAAGACTCCACAGACATTCCTGTATCAAGCCTCTTTGCTGCTCTCATATTTATAGTGCATATGTTATGAAGGCCCTTTGCCAGAATTCTCTTTTTCACAATCTCAGTTTTATTTTATTTTTTGTTTATTTCTTTAACCTTTTTTGGTATTTTATCACTGTTCTATATACATTTTCACACAGCATTACATTATAAGACCTTCAGTGTAGACCTGTAGCACTTTTAACAATGTTGTTTTTATAAAGGATTATACAGTTTTTATGATTTATGCTGCTCCTGTATCTATCCATCCAATACAGGTTTATGCAGAGGGGTTTATGACAGAGTGGATTGCAATTCATGATGAGGACACTTGCCCAGGCCATGAGCTGATATATGTGTTTCTTTAAGAGGGAGGTGTCCAACTCCAGGCCTCTATGGCCGGTGTCCTGCAGGTTTTAGACATCGCCCTGGGTCAACACACCTGAATCAAATGATTAGTTCATTACCAGGCCTCTGGAGAACTTCAAGACATGTTGAGGAGATAATTTAGCCATTCAAATCAGCTGTGTTGGATCAAGGACACATCTAAAACCTGCAGGACACCGGCCCTCGAGGCCTGGAGTTGGACACCCCTGCTTTAAGATTTCCATTCATCAGATGACTTTGATTTCACTGAATGAGCTCAGTTTTAAAAGTAGCTAAATACTAGATAATTGATCAGAATCAGGTGGATCAGGTAGAATATGTACTGCAGTTAATAAACAGCGAGACTGGAGTGAGAGGACTGGCTGTTCATAATATAGTTGGTAAAGCAAATGTTAGCATCATGCGTTAAGCGCTATTTTATGCAATCAAATATTCTCTCTTTTCCCAGCGTTTCATGTCTGCTTTAAATATATTGAGCGCACAATAGAAGAATTTTTGCTTTTGCTCACATTAATTTCAAACTCACCTCTCAGAAATTTTACTTTGCTGTGTAATAGAATCATTAATTTTTCTCGTTATGCTGTAAATCAAATTTGTAACAGTTTTTAAAATCCAAAACTAATCTCTGTTGTGAAAAACATGATGCACTGAAGTCAATACTTCTTCTTTTCATTGAAATCTGCCTGTAGTCCTGGTTGCATTTAAAAAGCAGCAGTATATTCCTACATAACTTCCCTCCTTCACATAAATGCTGGAGGTCATTTGGTCTCTGTGGTTATATCTACCAACTACCTTTCAACACTGAAATCCAGTTCTCAGTTGAGTTATGTGCAATAGATAAAGCTGTAGGATGATTCATCGGTGTTTAATTAATGGGATTTCTATGTGATGACAGATGTGCATAGAGCGCTAACATGGGATTTTACCTTACTGGACTGTGTGTTGTCAAGGTTTGTTGAGCATTTTTCAAAGTTCAGGACATTTTGCCTTCAGGGAACGCTATTTTTTATGATTCCAACACTTCTAATTATGCTAGAAATTTTTTCAGGGTATGTAATTGGTACTAATATATCTTTGTTGGGATAAATCTTGCATAACCTTTATTATATATTTATATATTTTAAATGTGTTCATTATTTTTTTCTGCCAGAAATTTTTGTGCATTGAATATGAGTTCAAAAATGCATCTTAGTAAATGGAAATAGACTTCTTGTTTTAATGAAAGCATTTCAGACTACAAGCCACATTTAAACACAAGTTCATGCAGTTTTTACCTCACATCCATGGCCAATTTTGAATAATCAATTATCTTAACAAATGTGACCAAAGACACCACCAAGACTTTTTTGGACTGATTGTGAAACATGGGCTTTCAGCTTTTCGTCAAACTAATTTCAAACATTTTTACAGCAGAAAATTGATGTGGCACAACAGATAAACATCAGCAGTGGTTAATGAAGGAACTCAATAAAGCTGATGGCCAATACTGGTGCGCACATCACTCAAAACGCATGCCAAGGTTGCATAGGATGCATTTTATGGCACACATTTCTTAGTTTAAACATTAATGTGTTCTGATGCAAGGATGTAACTGAAATATATCATGTAAAGGTGGGCTAATTGGACTAATAACTGGATGGGCAGTTACATTTGAAGTGGGAAGTCGGAAATCCAGAGTTCCCAGTTGGATTTTTCAGCTGAAATCCCCCCTCAAGTTGAACTCTGAAAGTCAGAAAAGTCACAGTAAAAAAATAGCTTCTGTGTCATCACCCATTGGTTTGTGCAATGCAGTCTCGTGTTCTGAAGTCTTGACACGAGCAACATGGTGTTTTCAAATCGGATGTGATGAGCAAGAGGTGTGTCAGACTGTGAAACTGCCTGGTCAAGAGCCTACCCCGAATAATTCACTGTGACTAAGATCATAAACTCAGAAAGAAGGTTTTTACAAAGGTCTAGACCAGGGGTGTCCAACTCCAGTCCTCAAGAGCTACCGTCCTGCAGCTTTTAGACACATCCTTGTTCCAACACACCTGAATCAAATGAATGGCTTGTTACCAGGCCTTTGCCAAACTTGATGGCATGCTGTAGAGGTAACCCAAGCATTTGATGGTCTATAGATTTAAGAGCATAAAGGCTTTTTGACCCCTGCTGGACTTTGTAAATAATGTGGGTGCAAGAGACTTCCACTTTGGCTTCACTTTTCAGATCAGGAAGTTGTGATTGTCTTTTATATTGTATTTAGTGTGCTAACAGGTAATACAAGACTGCATTATTTATACTAGAAATAATATTCACTGTAACATTGTTCCAGACACTCATGTGGAAACGGGTCGTACTTGTTAGATATTTCAAAATGTGTGTTCCTTGCAAGAAAGAAAAAACATGAGGCACCAGGTGGAACTGATCGTTTATGTCATGGTCCTGAGTCTGACGACTCAGTGTTTTGTGGTTCTTTATAATATTTTATGTTCTAGCTTGCTCTGGTTATGTCTTTCTTTAGGATTTTCTATTTGTTAGGATGCTGTTCTTGTGCCTTCATGTTTAGTGTAGGTTTAGTTCAGTGTCAAGTCTGCGTCTTTGCGAATTGTTTCTTGTTTCCTGTTTTACTTTGAAGGACCATGTCTTATGTCAGTGTATTCAGTTTTGCCCCCCCGTTAGCCCTAATTTCTCCCAGCTGTATTTCCCTCCTGTCTCCTATTCCCTGATTACTCCACTGTGTATTTAAGCCCTGTGTTTGCCTTTGCCCTTTGTTGCATCGTACCCTCATACTACACTGTATGTTCTCTTTACCTGCTTGCCTGTCTGTTAGTTTATTTTCCCCCAGTATAGCTAGTTTTCTGTTCAGTGTGCAACCTACAATAAAGCTCTGTATTTTGAGTTCACCTTTGCCTCAGCGAGTCCTGTATTTTGGGTCCTTTTTTTCCTGCCTGCCTGCACACAGCCATGACAGTTTATAAGTTAGCTAATTAAGAAGCTGAAGTTGATGTAAGAGCTGTCAAACAATTACTTCAATAAATTATTTTGAGCGAAATCGAATGAAAATTAAATCGTAAAATAAGGCAGAGGCAGAAACCATCAATTCAGTCTGGAGGTCATGAAACATCCTCCAGGCATCTTTTGCCAACCTCTGTTCGTTGGGTAAATTTTCTCTGCCATGACCTCGCCACCTGTTTTTCATCCTGAGAACCAGCTTTGAATACTCGTAGTAAATCTGTCCCGTCTATAAATTTACTGAGCTCTAGCTTGACACAAAAACAGCCCTCGTTATCTGGCCAAAAACAGGACGACATTACCTACTTATACCCTGACTAAACTTGAAACCATTTGTCTCTGGGTGCTCAGTCATTCGTGCTGCAGTGCATCACGGCTGCCATTTAGATTTGGGAACTGGATCAGTCTTAGAGCAGCCATATGACATGCTATAGCAGCGTTGCCAGCTGTCTGTCAGACTCCAGCGCTTTCTATTTATATGCTGTCATTTACTGGGTGACGTAAACACGCTCGAGTTTTCTGCTGCACAAGCCTGTTTATCAGGTTGTATATTCTCAGCTAACCCTGAGCTGGATATTTCCAAGAGAAAGACAAAATTATTTAGAGGGTTTTAATCACGCTCAAGCTGCAATTACACACATTTTCTTAAGAGCCCAACTGTCTGAATTTAGCATTCAGTGAGCTATAGGCTAATGGCATCTTAAATTGCTGTTGATCATATCTTGCTCGCAATTACACCTGGATGGAGTAATCAGCTGTGATCCCTATGCCTTCAAGTGCAAATTAAACATTCCTGATACTGTTAGCCCCTGAAGGTAGGATTACGTTTGGGATTAGGTCACTGCATGCTTTGAAACAGCCTTACTTTTCCTCTGCATGCATATTTATGTAACAACAAAATGATTTCAAAATGGGGAAATATTAGTGACTCTTCACCACATGCGGTTACGCAAACTGCAGTCTCTACGGCAGTGGTGTGAAGTTTTTAAAGTCTGGTTGAGGTGTGTGCTAACCTCATTAATTCTGCTCCCTCTTGCTTAATTAATCTTTGTCGTCTCCTGAAGTAATTACAGCTATCTGGCTGTCTGAGTGTCTACACACCACTGACACCACCTTCCCCCTCATGGTTGCAGCAAGGCCGGGGCTTCCTTTCCATATTCTTGATGCCTGTCATGCTGTAAAGTCCTAATTCGATACAGGATGACTCGGGGTAAAGAAAGGCAAGTTGAGGCTTCATTCTTTTCCCCCTGAATCCTGGCTGCTTTTTAATGTCTCAGGAGCTAAAAAATACTCTCCCGCTGTGCTACTAAGCATGAAAAATTGTCAGAATCTCTCAAGTGTTTCCTTGTATGTCATTTTATTTTCACATGCATTTAGATTTAATTAATTTTGAAAGGAACACAAAGAAAAGATGTGATAAAACTGATGTGGATATCCAGATCCAGTAAATTGCGCCCTGAATAACACTATCTCCTTTAAAAAGCCATTCAAATGTAAAGTTCAGAGTCCTACAGGCTAATTAGTCTCCTTAAGAAGCACTAACTATTCAGAGGTGTAGGCTAATGTGAGGGTGATATTTAAACCCCCCTAGTTTCTCAGTGAGAGGTCTGCAGTCGCACATGGACTCCCAGGAGATTTAAAAAGGGTCTGTTTCAAAAGAACCAAGCTCCCCTCCGGCTTTCTGTCTGCTGTCTAAGACTTTCATTTTGTTTTCTTTCTCCCTCTGTTCTCTCCCTTTACACGCCGTCTTTCCTGTCATTAATTTTCTCTGTTTGCTATTTTTCAAGCTGGTGGCTTTGCAACGTGCAATTGTGCATGCAGATTTTTGGGTAGCCAGCCAAACATACGCATGCACGCTCGGAAAAGTGAGGAATGGGGTAGCCTAAATAAAGTCACACGTACGTCCTCGGGGGAAGGGAGGTGTGAGGCACGTCTGAGTGTCAGCTTGTGTTTGTAGGCTGGAAATGTACGTGTGACTGTGTGTGTCATAAGACTTTAAGTGGCCACAAGTAGCTATTTTAGAAGCTGATTATGTGATGTTTTTTGTATTTATATAAGGTAGGGTTTACTCTGGATTCTTCTTTCTGTCAACAAATCCCATCTTTCACCAGTTTCCTGCATTAGTTCAAACCACATGGTTGACAAAGTATTTAAATCTGGTCACAGATGTGATCAGAAGTTTACCTGTGGTTCTCAAGGAGGTTGACTTTTATGGTAATTTGGGGCTTTTAATAATTTCTTTAATGACCCTAAAAAAAAGGGGGGGGAGACAAATAAAGAGACTTTGAATTTTGAGTTAATTTAAACTGTTTGGTTTCTTGACATGAATCCTACTTTTAAGTGTAGTCCACAGATTCTCAGTAGAGTTTTAGGTGGAGCTTTGCAAAAGTCATTCCAGGAGTTCATGTTTTGGATTGTCTGAATCTGGTTAAAATGATATTCTAAGCTGTGTTATATTCTCTGTGTGGTTTGTGTTTGGTTTGCCTATGAGTTCTTATTAGATCGTTCAGTTTTTGTTTAGTTTCTAGCTCTAAGATTCTTGGTTATTCTTTCTTCATGTTTAGAGTGGGTTTCGGTTAACCTTCAGTCCTTACTGATCATAGTTCTCCCTTCCTCAGTGTCTAATCGTCTCCTGTGTTTAGTCAGCCTCAGCTCTGTGTTTATGCTTGTATACTCAGTCTCTCAATCAAGCGTGCGTGTCTTGAGTCTGTGTGTTTCTTGTCTTATTTTGATAGTCTCTTTTCCTGTATGCATTGTGTTCAGTTTCACTCCCCACGTCTTGTTATGTCTGATTTATTTCTGCTGTTTTCCCTCCTGTTTCCAATCCCCTCGTTATGATGTGTGCATTTCATCAACTCATCAGTCTTTTCCTGTCCGTTGTCGCATCCTCCACATTAGTTGTGTGTTTAATGGTGTTTCGTTTGCATAAGTGTGCATTTTGAATCATTTTTGTAACTAACATTAAAAATATCAGCCTTGTACAGCCAGGAGGAATATTTCCTGTCTGCCAGGTGGGTCAGAACCTGTCCTCCTGTGCATTGCTAGATTATGCATTTGTAATGTTATCAGCAGGGGAGCTGTTAGTCCTCTGGCCTGGACTAGCTACTCTGCTGTCAGCAATAGTGCTTCTAGCATCCTAGCCATTGTTGCCAGATTTAGGTCTCATTAAAAAAAAAAAAAACACTTTACGCTTTAACTATAAGTTGGAGATTAGCTGGGCAGTGTTTGTGTATAAGCTGGATAAGCAGCCTGAAGTGCACACAGAATTATATAAATTATCAGTGAAATATGAACACGGGTTAATGATTAAGAGTAGCTATTAGCAAGTTGGCTGTTATGGGTGTGAGCATTTCTAATTATCAGTGCCTGATGTATGTTTAGATCTACATTGTAATTCGATCTACTTGAAGCTGATCAGTCAGAGACTGATTATGGCCAGTCAGTCTACAATTTTTAGTCTTCCTCTTTTATCTTGTCAGTGAAATTTTACAAAAAAGTTTAAAAAAAAAAAAAAACTGTTCGTTTGCTATAAAATTGGCTTTTTAATTCAACAAACAGTCCAAATTGCTATGATTATTTTACTGAAATGATCTATATTTACTTTGACTGCTAATTTATCAACTAATTGCAGCTTCTATCCTAATAATTTTCTTACATGAACACAACATTTAATTGCTTTTTTGTCATTATTAACACATCTACAGGGAAAGACAAATGCTGGTATAAGCTATAAGCTAAGGTATAAGCCTGCCACTGTTCATAAATTTATTTTTAAATAAGTTTCACACAGTGTGTTTAGAATTAATGTTGCATACTGAAAAGCCTTTTGTGTATTTGTTTCTGTGTGTCGACTGTACCTGCTAGCAGAGCTCGTAATGTCTGCCAACAATAGCAGGTATGCGGATTACATGACTCTCTCTGATGCCAGTGTTCACACACAACAGACAGAGACACACAGACACACACACGTGTTGTTGTTCTGCTCTATGACCCTTGGGTGTCTGACACCCATTGAGTACTGGGTCACCACAGTTTCATTCCCATGTGACTTTTGACCCTATTTTTCTGTTTATACTCTTACCCTATGTGGATGTGAGTGGTTGCATGTGTGTGTATGTGTGTGCTCTGTTTTTACTGACCTTGGCCAAACATTGGTTCCTGTTCCTGTCAGCTGTTGGCTCAGCTGCGTGCCACCTTTATTGCTTTCCCTCGGTGAGCCAGAGGGCTCAGAGCCAGATCTCGTTCCATGTTGGGCCTCTTCCCATCTCTCCTTAACTGCTTCACCTTCTCTCACCTATCTGCCCAGTTGGTTTAGGTGACTTTAGGTGACATGGCTACGTCACGGCATAAATGCAGACTTAAGTTTTCATTTTTAAGGAGAGGGTGGCAGATTTAAAATGGAAGAAGGCCCAGAAACAGCAGATGCTGTGGTCACCCGAGCCTCACCTTGTCCTGCTGATCACCCAGCCAGACCAGCAGCATCCACGCTAACAGTCCACAGGAAAATGGAAGCGAGGAAGAGGAGGTGGAGGAGGAAATAGCTTAACTCTTCAGCCATTGAGCTGAAGGGCATCAGTGAATTTAATAACCATGTCTGTCATAGTTTAAAAAATGTTCACTGTAAAGTCAGACTTAAAAACATTTTCTCAGTGGTGGTGATTTTCTCAACTTTTTGCAAAATTAATTAGGATTACACTGGAGAGATGACACAGGATTGTGTAACAGGAAGGAGCTCTGCATGTTTGATTTGGTTTTAATGAGTTTTACAGTTACCCTTCCTGACACAACCCAAAAGATTTGCCTCCAAATGGAATTGAACCAGTAAGGTGTTGCACACTCAAACCATAGTTGCGCAGATTTCAAATAACTGTAGCAACAACTGGCTGGTTACTGAAACTACTTGTTATTGGTCACTGATGGCAAACAAATAGATCCACTTACACCCCCATGTTACTGTAGAGTAACATGGGGGTGTAATGGTGTTATGAGACCATATTGTCTGCATTTAGCTGGAATCTTTTTGTTGTTTGTGTGGTTATGATTTTAAGATTATTTGGCTTTTATACTCAACATGCAGACATTTTACTTTATTCAATAAAGCCATGTTCAAAATATTAGATGTACTTTCTGTTTGTGTTTTGGGGTTTGTTGTTTGTTTTTGTTTTTTTGGTGGGAATAGGCTATGTACTGGTTGGGTTGGTGAAACCGTATGGCTAACGTGGACACTTAAATATTTCTTCGTTAATCAAAAGTCATGTGGTCATTGCAGATTAATGTCACTGTCAGTTTGTCGGACCTCAGTCTGGCTCCTCTATATTTTTGGGTGATTAGTAGAGTGTAAGAACATTTATTTTAGCGTGTGCTGTATATGTGTTGGAGAACTTTTTTTAACTGTAAGTTGTTGGTGGTCCGTGTATCTGACGGGTGGCAGGAGGGGGTCCTGAAACAAATTATTATCCAGAAATATATTGTCAGGGCAAACTCATTAACTGTTTTTTTTGTTTGTTTGTTTGTTTAGGATGCTACATCCTGGCTTCCTAAAATGAGTCCTTTGCTTTTTCAGTTTATTAGCTTTTTTTTTTTTTTTCCACTACCAGTAAAACTGGTGGTTGCTGTGACTGCTGGAGGTCTAGATCAGGCATTATGAAAGCAGTGAGAAGTAGACATTTATGATCTACTTGCCTTGTGAAGAAGTTCACTGTGTTACTCATTTCTACTTCAACCAGCCCATGGATGTTGCACCACAGGCTAAGCATTTTCTGCTTAGCAACATAACCATAAAATGACCAGACATTCAACATGCTTATGTAGCAGATAAACCGCCTTGCTTGACAGGTCATTTGTCCCCCTTTGTCCCTGTTGAGTCTTTAATCATGCAGTCTCCTGTCACCACATGTAGTTTAGCCCAGATGTCTTGAATTATAATGCAGGGATCATTCAAACAGTCAACGGAGCAGCTTTTGGGATGGTGCTCCCAGAAAATAAGCCCTGAACATGCACACAGTTTAAAAAAACAAACAAACCCTAGTCTACTCTTTAATGCCTTGAATCGTGTTTTGCACCCATGAACAAAATTCATGGCAGCTGGGAAAGTACACGCCAACAGAAGTTAAGCAGCAGTTTTAAAAGCCTCTTAAGGCAGAGTGCTGCGACAGTCAGTTTTATCTTACCAGCATTATGGCTGGAATATGCATATGGTGCACTGATCAGATTATAAGGTCCCAATTTACAATCCCCAATGTTTTACAAAATGTGTGTCATCTCAGGGACAGATAGACAAAACTGCACTTAAAATGCAACTCCCACATAAAATCTGACCTCCTCAAGCTCTTTATCGTAGTTACATAAAGAGTTTTGTGGATGTATGAAAATGTTTTATACCTACAATCAGATACTTGGATAGGTTCAGTTACTCAAAGTAACTGTAGTTCCAAAATGTAATTTATGCATTAAAAAAGAGAAGTTTTAGCCCTATAAATGTTTAATTTATACAGATAACACACTGACAGGTGAAGAGAATAGTATTTATAATTGCAGTAGAGTATAACTCGGTCCCACAGACCAAGAGACCAGTCAGCAACCCCCTAGCAATCACCAGTCACTGAGTAAAAAAATATACATTCTCAAACTTACTGGCGAGTGACTGCTACCTGCAAACAAGATGTTGTACGAAAAACCTCCTCATAATTGCTTTGGTCAATAGCTTGGATTGCCATAGTGGTCTATAGTTTGCATGAAAGAAGCCAACTTCTCTGCAACCACTTGCCGACTATTTGCTAAGCATTTAGTTTAAACATAATACGTTAGGGCTCAACCAACATTAGTCAAAAGGGTAAACTTTTATTTTGGAGGATTTGTTTCCAGTTTGTGTGCACTTAATGATTTCACTACAGCTTGGTGAGCATATGGTGAGTAGTTGCAGACAAGTTGGTGTCTTTCATGGCAATCTCCTAGCAACCAAAGCAATCGCAAGGAGATTTTTGGTGCAGCACTAGCACACTGTTTTACCTAGCGACTACCAGCAACCTTCACCAACTGCTCAAGGAATAAACTTTTTTCCCCTAGCAAAATGTAGTGTCACGGAGTCACTAACTGTGTGACTGAATCTTTACTCCATTAAAATGAGTGTATTTACCTTCATTCATTCTCATCTTTGAGTTAGCTTCCTTGCACTTTTTGCCTCTCTTTGTCTCCGTCTTTGTGAACCACACTGGCAGCTGTGCCTCTACTATCACGACTAAGTATTGTGTTCATCAGCTAGCGATACACTGTGGTAAGTTTTACCAAAGAGAATTTGTGGCAGATTTTTTCTTTCATTGCTAATGGAGAAATTTGAGTTGGCTTGATGCTGCCTCGTTCAATACAGGGTCTTCTGCTGTTGAGTAACAGTTTCGATGGTTAGATTGCTGCAATCTCATTAGAGACAGTAATGGCAGCTTCAGATACAGTCTGTGTACGTCTGCTTTTTGTTGTCTGATAACAATTCAGTTTGATGGCTTCTTTATAGACTCACTCACTGTAAAATATTTACACTTTTTAACAAACGTAAGGGAAGACTCGATCATCAGTGTAAAGAATTGCATAAAACCAATGTGTATAATTTCACCTGTCCTTAACACTCTGCGGCCCTTTCAGATTGGCATCAGGACCAGTATCTGCTCCTCTGTGTAAGCAGAAACAGAAGGAACACTAGAGAGCCCTACAAAGTGACCTCCAGCAGGCTATTAATGTTTATGTTCCCAACCAAACTGTTAGAAACAGACTCTATGAGGGTAACCATATGTTCCAGTTGTCCTTTAGTGGAACCTGTGCTCACAGCGCTGCACTGTGTAGCTCAGTTGGTGTTCTCCAGGGAACATCAGAATTGGCAGATCCACCACCGATGTCCTATCCTCTTCACACAAAGAGTTTGGACACCTGTGCCAAATGCTGTCTGTCTGTACATGGTGCACTTATTTTCCTGGTAGCTTTTCATTACGATGCCTTAAGAGGCTCTGACTCAACTGACTCCACCGATTATGGACCCACTAAAAGCTTTCAAGAGAATTTCTTAGAAATGTCGTGGAATTGTATTTTTAAATCGACTTTTAGAACATGAGAGGCTAAAGCTGTCATCACAGCAAACTTTTCCGTGGAGCTGGTTGATGGTGTTGAAGATGAATCTTGTTTTTCTAGGTTACAGCTGTGAGAGAGGTGCTGTCTGTGGCTGTTAGGTTGTGAGGCAGATTTTCCTTTCTTGTCCTAAATTTTGGATCCAAAGAGTCTCTCTTCATCTCACATCACTACCCAAAGTTGTTTTTTGTTCTTTTTCTCTCTCTTTTTTGCAATTCTTTATTGGTGTTACTTTTATCTTCTCACTCTTTTTCCAACTCCATTTACCAGCTGATCGTATTTTACAGTATTCATTTTGTACTACACTTGAGCTCTGATTACTGAATTGGTAGTTATTTTGTGTAAACTGACACGGTGCTTTGATGGGTTTTTGTTTTATATTAGTGCCATGGCAATATCTGAGCTTCAGTATCAGTGGCAAAACAATACAACAGATTTATTAGAGGCACCAAAACATCCTGAACCTTAACATAGCCTTACTTTTTGCTAGTACAAGTTTACCCAGTCCTACTTGCACGAAATTGTAGAAAAAAACAAAACAAAATTAACATAGTGAAAATTTAGACCATAATTAAACTAGCAGGGAATGAGAAGCACCAGACCACATGTGGTCTGTCCTATAAAAATTACATTATATAATCATCCGGCTTCTGGTCTTCATTGTTGTCTCGGCTACCTTTTCAGTTTGACACAAAACAAACAACAAAGAAACAAGCTTAGTTGTGCATAACTTGGTTTTATAAGGAAGAAATGACCAGATTTACTTGTTCTAAGTTTCTCGCAACATTTAGCATTAATCATTGGTTGTCCCAGTCAATTAGTGCTGCTGCTGCAGAGCTCAAATAAAGGCAGACAGATCTGGAGCAGAGTGACAGGAGCAGGCTGATGAGCGCTGGGTTTGTAGTCTGTGTAGCCTCAGGAAAACTCTGCATCTGTGCTTATGTGCACTTTATCTAGTTATTTTTTATGAGATTTTATTTTTATTAAAAAATAGTGAAAACAAACCCCCTGAAGACAGAAACATGCACACAGGCTTTATGCGTGTGTTGTTTTGGAGGATTGAGAGGGGATGGAAGTCATTAAGGTTTGTCACTCGCCTGATACTCCTTTTATGAGATTTAACAATTTAAGATAGCAGATGGCTTAATTTTGCTTAAGTGCTCTGAGGAGTTTGTCTTTGAATATCACATCTTTATGCATCAGCGACTCTGAGTGTTCAGTAGACACTTGCCCTTAAAGTTGTTTAACAGCATTGGACTGAGAACTAGAAACACAATACTGAGTGTACTTATTAG
The DNA here is from genome assembly GCF_001858045.2 of Oreochromis niloticus. Taxonomy (NCBI): domain Eukaryota; kingdom Metazoa; phylum Chordata; class Actinopteri; order Cichliformes; family Cichlidae; genus Oreochromis; species Oreochromis niloticus. The sequence goes on from NC_031981.2 coordinate 13,567,370, forward strand.
TGGTTTAATGACCGCCTCCACTAATCAATTAAGCAGAACAGAAAGTTGAGACAAGTGTACATTTTAACAGAGCAGGATGGGAGGTGTTATGTTATGTTTGTTCTTGATAATACAAGTAATACAAGGTGTGATACAAATAGCCTGATATTCAGTATTATTAAGACACAGTCCTGTGTTGTTTTTTTTTTCATAGCAAACCAATTATAAAAGTCCAGTCCTGCAGATATCTTGGTGTGCACACTGATAGCACCTTGAATTGGCATATTCATATTGACTGGGTATGTTCTCAACTCCTGCAGAGGCTGTGATTCTTTCACATACTGGATCTGTATGGAGTTGAGAAAAAAAAAAATAAGTTTAATAAGAAGTGGGATAACCTGCATGGTTTAGGTACCTTTCTGTGAGATTGAAGTTAACAGGCTTGGGTCAGGCTGCAATAAAAATGATTGGTTCAAACAATATTCGACCAGTGCGCATTTAAAAAACAGAGAGAATCCTTTTGTGAGCCATTCTGTATTTGGCACTCTCAGTATGAATCAGTATCATTAGACATAGGGTGCAGACCTCAATGCAAACTAAACCAGGTTACAAAATATAATAAGATGAGGCTATAAAGGTTGCAGGGGAGTCGACTAAGTGATGTCTATTGTTTTATTTATTTTATTATTTTTTTAATGCCTGTGTCTGCTGGTGTTGTGTACCCATATGTGATGACAGGTGTAGCTTTGTGGAGTCAAAGTCAAACTGAACCATGGAGGTCTGTCTATAGCTATCTATGACCCATTCAGATACAAACTCTATGTCATCGTCTTTAGTGTACTTGTGAATACCAAACTCTTGTGCATGAAGTAGTTTCACTGACAGTGTTCTTGATAAATACCAGTTTGTCTCCCTGTGGCAACAGTAAGGCCATGAGATGCTACTGCACCCCACTTTTGTTCGTTAAGAAACAGCTGGGTTAAGAGTTTATGAGCAGACCCTACTTTCAACCTGGTATGCTAAGCTAATCCCCTCGGGCTTGGGGTATGTAAATGATGCAATGTTTACAATTTTTAAAGTCTCTAGAAACAATAATCTGGTTCCAGTATTTGCCCAATCATTCCTTGTCTCCATGCTGACCATTATGACGTCCCTTTCCGATGGGCCTTCCAATAAAAGTGAAAGCTGGAAAATCCACGGCTCTCATTTTGTCTAAAAATGTATTTCAAAGATTATCTAAAGCGATTCCAAGGCTTCAGCTGTCTTTTGGATAATTGGATAGAATTACAAGTTTGATTTCTTCTTCTCTGTTGCCGCTTCACTTTAATTGAGGCCAAACGGATGAGTAGATTCTTATATAAAAAGCTTTTCTAGTGCAGCTTAAACCTCTGATCGTCTTTCTTTCATATTAACATCCGTTTCTCTAAATTCTTTATTGTGTAAAAGGTATATTTGTGATCTCTGCTTTACCATTTTTGGGCATAAGAAAGGTGACATAAGAAGCTTTCTGTGATGGTTTGGTGTCACAAAATCATCACAGCTGCGTAACAACTTACTAGGAGCCCACCCCGACATATCAGTTTCAGGTGTTTTGGGAGTAGACATCAGACTCGGATAAGTAAGGCAGACCGGAACGTCAACGAGAGCCTGTCAGCTCTTATCGCAGTCATGCCAGTTGTATTTTTCGTGCTCTTCAGGGTAGGTCTCCCACATGCTTTAAAAACCACCTACCTTGCGTGAAACATTTCCGTTCTTCATCCAGTTGTAGAAAATTGTTATGTAAAATACTTCCTCTGAGCCTTTTGCAGTGCTGTCAAATCTCATTTTGCAGTAGCACTTAACCTACATGCTTATCCTCTGCCCCGTTCAGCACTCCGAGGAGATTGCAGCAAACAAACACAGATTTAGTTTGTCTGGTGCTGGCTTTTAAACGAATGTAAACATTTAACTGAGTACAAAGTTGATGCACATGATTCCTTCATCACCACCACCACTAATCAGGTCATGCTTCAACTCTGTTTCAAAAAGTTCAGTATGCAGACCCTTAGAGTCTTTGAGCTGTAGTACAGATGATAAACCATATCTTGTATTTTACTTTTTAGGCTTCATTATGAGGTTCTTGCTTTATCTTAGATTTGTGTAGTCTGGTAAGTATTTGACCACTGCTTTTGATTTTTGTAATTTTGCCTTTGTACACCACAACAATGGATTTGAAATCAAACAGTCACGATGTGATTGAAATGCAGACTTTCGTCTTTAATTCAGGGGATTTCACAAAGTATTGCATTAACTGCTTTTTATAGTTTATATAGTCGGCTATTTTCAGGGGTATTTCATGTCTTCCTTTGGGAAACCTTTCCAATTCACAGGCTTTGTGTTGTCAGACAAAGCCTTCATCTCTCCTTTCCAACTGTCCACCTTTGTGGATAGTTTGATTTCTGTCTTTGGACCAAGTTAAGAAAGTAGGGTTTCCACCAGTGTGTTGAGATTTCTCATGTGACATCATAAGCACAATGCTCAAGAGTTGTCCACCATAATCGACCTAATTAAACCACCGGTTACTAGCCAAGCAAAATATAAGACTGATGCTGCTTTTTAAGGCAAATTTAAATCTAAATAGATGGATAAACATGGGTGTAATTTCCACCCCTTCAATTTTCCATAAATGAAAGTAGAAATGCATGCATCGGTTATGGTTACAGTTAAAGCTGTGGCTTTTTAAAACCATCATTAGTATATATATTAGATGATCAGCGACAAATGTATTGGTTTATATTCAAATTTACATTAAAAGTCCTTGAAATCAAAGAAATTATAAATTTCATGATACATTTTTTAATTTTTACAGATATCAGGTAGACGGCAGAATAATAATACAATCAAGAAAGTTAGCAGTCTACACAACCGCTTACGTCAGTTACCTTATATTTCAGGTGTAGTCCAGGTCAAATTATGTGAGGAAATTGCACATGAATGCATAATAAATATTGAGGTGAAGATTACATTTACAAAACCTTTTCATTTCTTGAATATAAAATTTTATTTTCATTAAAAAAAGAAAAGGATTAAACTTGAGGCTAGCTCTGACTCTGCCTAGCTTTAGCTTTAGCCATAGCAACTTTTTCTATTGTTAGCTTGTTTATAATATGCATGTTCAGCTGTTTGAAGGTGGTTTAAGTATCTGATTAGGTCTGTTGTTACAAAAGGTTTTGCAGTGGTTCCCCCGCAGTTTAGTTTGATTAAAATTTTGTCATAAGTCACAAAGAAGAGCTTTTATCATGCTAGCCTGTAGCTTCCATGTTTCTCCTGAATTCTGTTTTTTTTTTTTAAAGTACATTTTGGTACATTTCTATCCAGATAATCAGCTTTTTATTTGGATAAGTACATTAAACTTTAACTTGTCAACAAATGTTAATGTCAAATCCTGCACTGCGTTTGTATTTGTTTCATTTTGAGAATCCAGGTTGTTCGCTCGGGTGTTTCTGTGTTAAGAGAAGGTGACAGCCTGTTTGGTTTTTGCTTTTTATGACCAAGACTCTTCATTGTGTCCAGCTTTATCATGTTGACATCCCAAGCTGCTGCTTAGCAGTGTCTCTCTGTGTGCATGTGTGTTGATTCACCTTTTGTTCAACTCTTTTGCAAAAACCAGTTGGTTTCTCTGTTGCACACTTTCTAGCAAGCCCATTTCTATGTTGAGCTCATCCAGGACATTATGTTAATGCCAGCGCTGCTGCAAATCTGCACAGGTGTAAAAAAGGTGTTTTGTGCTCAGCCAGTCATTTACCACAAGCAGCAAATTGTCTTTTATGTAAAACAGTTTCTCAAGGCAGATACTAATCCAATTTTTTTGGTTCTGTTTGCATATTAGAGCCATGGAACGGTGGATTCAGGTGTGTCCAAGGAGCTGAATCTAAATGTCCACACAGACCCGTTTCTTTTCTCCCTCATTTCCATTCATTACTCCGTAATCTTGCTTGAAGCTGTCTCTGTTTAACGAATGCCAGATATAATTGTGATTGTTACATGAGTTGTTTTTCTAAAGTATTCTCCTTTTAGTTAGTGGCCGTGGGAAGAACATACCATCTGGGATTTTGGCCCTGTCCCACAGTCTGACACAGACACTGAAACAAAGCGTGCACTCTTCCTGCTTAACACTTCGTTGCAGACAGTACAAAATTTAAAAAATTGGTGTCAACAAATAGAACCATTTTGTCATTATTGGTCATTTTCTCGTAACAGCAAAAAAAACCTGCCATGCTCATCCACGTGTTTATGTCCTCCTCCATTATTCTGTCCCCACTGTATCTCTTTGTGCTCAGTTAAGTCCTGTGTCTCCACCGCTGCCAGCAGTAGAAATAAAATTGAGCTAGTGGAGATTTGGGAAGCCTGCATACAGCAGCCACTGCACCACTTCCTCCACTTCTGGTATAATCTTCCAGAAATAATATCTTGAATTAACTCCCACTCTCCTCCTGCAGTAGTCTCCTTTTATAAAACAATATAATGCATTGTCAGTTCTCAACAGAATGCACCAAACTGCAGATTGGCAGTAAATCTTCTGCAAACTAATGTGCCACAGCACCATGCCTTTCTCCTCCGATCTCAGAGAACGGCCCAGCGGTCTGTCGGCTGCAGATTTTAACTGTCCAACCTGCAAACAGATTGCAAGCCATTTTGCTCTGAGGTTTATAGCTCATGGCAAATGCTTGTTCAGCCTTTCACAGACGTGCTGTAAATGTCAGTCCTCTGTAGTTTCATAGATAATAAACCACATGCACTCATCCATACGTCTACATATGTGAGTTGGTAAAAGAGGTTGACAGTGATGTAAACCGTGCACTAAGCCCTTGTTTATATATTTATGGAGCATGCCGTTGTTTATTTCTAACGTTTTTCTGAGCCAGCACGAACATTTATGCAGCGTTGGGGTTCAAAGCAATTTATATCCCTTAAAATCCCTCATTAACTCTCATTTTATTCAGCTTCTAGGTTGTAAATTGCAAAAAAAAAACAAAAAAAAAAACCAACCCTCAAGAAATAAGACTTTTAGACACCTTTTGCTGACTGAGAAGGCAGTTTAATTTTCACATTACTGCAGCCTCAAAATGTGGGAGATGGCACACAAGAAATGCCAGTTAATTACACAGATCAAATCTATCACTTATTTTAAATAGTGTCTCTCTACATAAAGACAGTATTTCAGCTAGCATAGTGCTACAGAGTCAACTTTACCTCTGATTTGCCTGAAATTGATAAGGTTTACAATTTGGACATATTAGATCAGGTTTACTGTGAAATTTAAGCTTTATATATTAAAAAAAAGACTCATCTACAGACTCTCAGGCTTTTTATTTTCTTGCACATTTAAATCTGAGGCAGTGTTTAAACAACAACAGTTTCTTCAACGTGCTTTATATTGTGAGGTAAAGACTCTACAATAATACAGAGAAAACAAAGAGAAAAGCAACAATCAGATGATGCCGTATGAGCAAGCAATTTGGTGACAGTGGGAAGGAAAAACACCCTTTTAACAGGAAGAAAGCTCTGGCAGAAGCAGGCTCAGGGAAGGGCGGCTATCTGCAGCAACGGTTTGGGAGTGAGGGTGAATTTTCTGTGACCAATTTGGAGTAACGCCGACTGTATTGGATACACTATCTACTGATTTTTTTTGTGATACAACTTTTTAGTAATATTTTCTGAATCCAGCATGAAAGTTGAATGCAAATCACATAACTATTTAATATGTGAGGCTAAAATTGTAATAAAGCTTGAATAATACATAAAACATTTTTGCAAATCAGAGATTGTCAAGCAGACGGCCGACAATGATATGAAATGGAGTGACCCAATACTTACATAATTTAATATAAATGTAGCAGGTGGCTCATTCAAATAGTACTTCTTGATCAGAAATACACTCACCTTCAATAGAGTGGATCTTTGCAAACAGCTGCAGATCCAAACCCTACCAGGTTCTTCATGTAGATTTATTTTTGAACTGCACAGTTGTCGTCATTTCGTTGTGTTTGAAAGCCTAATGTTAACATGTGAGTTTTTATCATAAGGTGAATATATTATTTCTTCACCTGAAAGCATGTGGTGCACCTCCATTCCTTCATATTGCACCTCCAATTTTGTGTCAGATTTACAAAAAAGGAAAGACATTGGATAAAATCACGGTGTGAATTCAGAGACGTACCTTACTCAAATAGACTGCATGTTTCTCTTTAACTGCAAAATTTGTCTGACACGATGTGCAGAACGGTAACTCGGTAATGGCCAAGGGCCTTTGCCTTCCTGTCACAATCTATCTGCCTCCCATTCAGTGCTTGGAAAACCAGAAAAATGCAAATGAAATGTGGTTAATCAGCTGAGAAGTGAATGTAATTAGGAAGCAGAGGGGAGCGGTCATTTTTGAAAATGATTGTGTCTGTTATATATGCAGGGATTTGTTGCTCGTTATGATTTTATATTGTGAACACTTTTACAATAGGAAGTCTCTCTGCGAATACACAGAGATCACAGCTGCAATGGTTCACTGCAGACGTGTCATGTCAGTGTGTGTGTGCTTTTTCTACATGCAAAGAGGCACACAGTAAAGTTGGATGATTTGGTTAATGAGGAGGCAGCTAACTGCTCACCCTGCAGTGACCTCAGTGTCAGAGCAGGAAGTTGCTCATCTGATCAGGTCTGAGCTCATCTGCGATCTGTTTCAGTATACATTTAAAAAAAATTCCCATATATATTTTTATACACCTAAGTAGAGGTTTATAGTGCACAGCAGTGGGTTTTGTTTTTTTTTCTCGAGTACAGCTTATCTGAGAATTGTTTAAAGCTATTTTATTCATGGCCGTCTTCCACTACAGTCTTGATACTGAGTATAACTATCGGTGACAGTACACTATAACAAACTCTTGGTCTGTTTCACTACTGTCTCAACATCTTTCTCTCCAGTGGATTCACAATCGTTTTCACTTCTTTACTAACTCCTTTTACATGACTGCCCTCAGTGATTCTCACCACCTGAAGGTGTAAATAATCCACCAGGATTCTGTGAGGAACTTCCTACAAACCAAAAACAAGCTGGTGGAGGAGAAAGTAACTCTGAGAGCTCTGCAATCAATATTACACTGATTTATTAACTACAGCTTTTCCCATGAGTGTTCATTTGTGTTCAAATGGTTGAGCAAGGACTAAAAGAAGAGCTCTTTAAGAATGAATGCAAAGAAAAGATTTGAAGAGATTCTTAATGCTTTGAAGCCTGAAGGAGATAAATGGTTATCCTCTCTTTCTCAATTTCCTTCGTAGAAAAAGGTGAAATTTTGAAGTCACTGGCATCACAGCTGGGCAGCAGGTCCAGTTTGAGGTATGTGAAATATTAACACACTATAATGTGCGAGTAAGTTCTGAGATGGTGCTTGTTGTGCATAAATGGGGCAAGACCCAGATGGTAAAAGTACATTTTGCAAATGACAATTGGTGCAACGTGAAATTTTGTGATACTTGGAGATGCGTCCTTATCATCTGCAGAAGCTGCACCAAGGGTTAGTACTACAAACAGAGTACCCAAATATCTCCATCTTTGCTCACAGTCACAGTGCTACACCTATACCAAAATAAGCCACTATTGTCAAATAATGTGTCTCTAGGAATTTTTATGTTTACTCTGGTATTATGCAGTGATTGAGAATGGGGGGGGAAAAAAAAGATGTAATAACAACTTTATCCCATGGATAAATATGGTTGTACAAGTCATATTTTATTTAATGTGATTTACAAGGATATAAATAATGGCCAAAATTACAAAAATCAGTGTGCTGGAAGCCCAAGCCTATGTACATTAGTTGGTCAGCAGTGATGACACCAAATAATTCATGTTAGTTTGCACTCAAAATACAGTCTCTACAATCTACCACTTTTTTTAAAATGTCCAACCTTTATTTTGGTACCATGTTTCCAGTGCCATTTGCTGCAAATCCTTTATTCTTTTCTCTTTTACATGTATGAACAATGAGTTGGCAAAATATCTATGTACACTTTATAATTGGATGATTTCTCATCCAAATAATACAGTAATACTGCGTTTTAAAATAGTACATCTGCTAGATAAGAGTAGAGCCCCGTGAGAAATGATGGAGAGTTGACCTGACCTAAAAGTTAGCTAGCCACCTGCGACATTCGCTCTCTGTGTACAAGTATGATCGCCTAGATTTTATTTTATTTTTATTTTTTTTTTTTGTTAAAGGATTGCCATCATTCTCAGGCCCAAGGTTTTCATTTCAGCATATCATAGAAAAATAATGTAACATTAAGACAACAGTAGACAAGAATTGCACAAGTATAATCATAATCCTCATGGTAATATAATACTCTCATATTAAACATTAAAATGTCAGGCAATACGAATAGAATACTTTTTTTTTTAGACTCTAGATGCTTTGTTCACATAGGCTCTTCATCCATAATGAGACACCCGTTGCATCTTGAGCGTGTTGCAGCTAGTCATTTACACACTTGTGCATATATCTCTTTATTATTTTCTGACATTAAAGAAAAAAAAAACAACAACAAAGAAATAAAATAAAGAGGACCAAAAGAGCCAGCCAGACATCGTGGAACTCATGCCAACACTGACACATGCCCAGGGATGCCCTTTAGTCAGCCCGCCGTCTATTACCTAAACATGCCCTGTAACCATACTCACAGTCTCCATGGAGATGCTGACCTGCCAAAAAGTTCGAAGGTCATGCCTCCCAGTTGGGCGCATAAAACAGATCCTGCTGGAGTTGCAGAAAGTTGAGGCTGCTTTCTAATAAGTGTACATTCAGAGCAGACGGTCGTCTGTCAAGATGCAGTCCTGTCAGCGTGTGTGTGTGTGTGTGTGTGTTTAATTATTAGTTGGTCCAATGTTTACTGTGTCGAGCAACACGTGGATGAATGACGTTAATATTTTGTAGTCAACCTTAAACACTGTGGAGTAGCATCCATGTTTGTAGTCCTTTTGAAAAGTGAACAAGAGGGTCCTTTGTAGTCCTTTTTGCATTGTGTGTGTGACAAGGTCCATGTTTAGGGCTGGCTACATTCTTTGCATTCCACAGTAATAGACATGAGCATCCGGCATTGCCCTGCAAATGAGATGACATCACTTATCGAGAGAGCCCTCACACCCCGCCTCTCCACTGGCCCCCCTGCTCAGCAAATCCAAAATGGCCACCATGCGTTTCACAAGCCACATGCTAAACCTTTTACATACAAGATTTATTCCCCCAAATAAAACAAGGTTTATGGGCTGGGAAAAAAAAATTAAAACAAAACAAAAACTCCACGTGATTAAAGTAATTCTGAACATATACACAAACATGTGCTGAAAAAAGGTGCTAGAAAAGCAAAAGTTCACCTAGATCTTCCTGTGTCACAGGTCAAGTTTAAAATATAGTTTGTCAAAGAAATTTACAAGTTTATCTCCAAAAAATAATCTGATATAAAGAATCAAAAAGTTGAAATACATTCTAGTAGCCTGCTGGATGAACCAGTTTGAGTCAAAGTTAGACTGTGCTACATCACCTCTCCCAAAGTTCAGCTCTCCTCTTTGATTAAAAAGTGTTTAAAAAGTCTAAATTTCCCTCCAGTTGTCATGTTAGGACAACATCCCTCCTCACTGTCAGCTCCCACACGGTGCTCAGAGACAGCTAAAACACTGTTTCGCCTCTTAGCAGTGCTCTGGTTTCAAATCTTGTTCAAGTTATCAGGGGCAGTTGGACAAAAGGGCTAAAATGAATAGTAAAGTGAGGGATGGAGGCAGTTGGAGGAGAAAAGGAGGAGAGAGACGAAGCCAAATGGTTGCACCCATAAACAGGAAGAAAAAGAAAAAAACCAAAAAACAAGAAACTGGAAGCAGAATAACCGAGTGGTTGACTGCTGACTGACCGACAAACATGAAGTGGAAAAACAGAGCTGACCATTCCCCCTACAGGTGGAGACAGAAGTGCACCACAGCCCTGGGTTCAAAGGTCATGCGCCAGCCCTGCAGGCAGGAGGACGTGGCCCAGGCCAAAGAGAGGGGGGAGAGCAGAAATAAAAGAGAGAAGAAGAGACAAGGAGAAAGAAGAGAGAGACAACGCAGCGCCAAACGTCATCATGCAGTGGACAGGCTCGGCTATCGGGGGCGGGGCGAGATGTTTTTTTTTTTAATTTTTTTTTTTTGTCAGCCGGTGAGGTGGCGCGGCGGCGTGCGTCGCTCGTGCCCAACTCCGGGGCGGGGCCCGGTACAGGGCAACCTCTGAAAGGCACACACACACAGGATTGGACAAGGCGGGTGTATGTTAGAAAATAGTGGTCTCGTACTTGGTGTTGACTCCTCTTTTGGCCTCCTGACCTGGCTCCACAATCCACGGCACGTTGGCATGGCCCTTCTGATCCATGGATGGCTGCTCCATCTGACACAGAGAGAGTCGGAGGAGGACGGGGAGAAGCAGAGTTAGAAAAAAACAAGAGGGGAGGGAGGGGAGGGGGGGGGGGAGAAGCAGGACAAACGGCCAGTTTATTATATTGTACTGCTGTGTTGGATGATTTCAAACCAAACAATGCAAAAGTCTGTGTCGTAGTTTTAAAAAAACGACTTGAGGTGCAGTTTTCAGATATTATGTCATGCTGATAGTCGGTGAAACCAGAGTGATACAGTAGAATGAATGAGATGGAGGTGGAGGATCGGCTGCTTACAGAGAAATGAGATGGCGGGGGAAAATAATACAGATGGGAAAGCAGAACTGAGAATATACACATTTTTTTGAATATGTATAAATGTCATGTCTGTGTTCATACTGAAGCAGCGCATCACCTATAAGCTGTACGAATGGTAAATGAACTGGTTCTTATATATTGCTGCCCCACTCTGAAATGCTACACAACCTTCTTCATTCACAAGCACTTTGGCCTTGGCTTACCCAAGGATGCTTTGGTGCTTCCAGGGATCAAACCACAAACCTTCTGTTTAGTAGACGACCTGCTCTACCTCCTGAGCCATTTCCTGCAGCTCCGAAGCATTTTAATAGAGATGCTGTCTGTAGCTGCAAAGCTGTCGTGGTGGCTGAGAAACAAACCAAACAATCTAGAGCGCTTTCAAAAATAACCCCAAGGCAACAATCAAGAGGCTTAGGTCTATTGCCGAGGGTGGCTTTCCTCCAGTCTGTTGGTTTGTTTTCAGATGGTTTGGGGGATGGCAGCTTCGGTAAAGTTGACTCGGTACAGGAAGACGTGTTTGTAAACTTGAATTGCAAACATATATATGAGCAAATTATTAACTGCATCTTCATGTAGTGTTAACATTTTTATAATAAAGCCAAAAATGATCTGCTTTGAAAGGTGTCGTAGTGTTGTTGGAGGAAACTGGATTAACTCTGCGGTGCACTAACAGAGCCATGGTTCGGTTATCTTCTCTTAACACACTGCTACAGCAACAGTACTGAAACTAACTGTAATATTAATACGGTTCTCTATCCTCTTCTTTACACACACACACACACACACACACACACACACACACACACACACACACACACACTCAGACAGCCAGAGCAAGACCATATAATCCTGTTTTGGGGTTATAGGATTAGGGCAAACACAGACACACTTTCGATCTCGCGGCATCACAACACATCATGCTCAGTAAAGAGCTCATCCAGAGCATCACCAGTATCAAATTCATGAACCACACATGAAGACGCTGAATGAACCGTCTGCTTTCAAAATGAATTTTATATCAGCAATTTTTTTTTTCCCAAAGGAAGGGGTGAGAAGAGAAACTTTAAGTGATGCTACCGGGGCGTCCAATGTTTGATTTGGCTCCACGAACTCAGTGGTCCAAACTGATGTAAAACATGCTCTTTGTAGTGTGGCTCTATTGAACTTTTGAATAATTTCTTGGCACACTACGTACACTGTGGAACGCCAGTCGTTCTTTAATGACCCTTTATAAAAATCATATGCTTTGTGTGATAGATGAAGATGTTTCTGGGCGAGTGTGAGGTTGGTTCAGAAGTGAAAGCACTCCAAAAATAAAAGTTCAGTGCAAGCATTTAGTTCTGGAACTACTAAACCTACGTGGTTTCAAGTGCGTTTAAACATTTAGCTCATTTTTAAGCATTTGTTATAAAGGGTAGGCAGTGTTTTAAAATGTTCCAGCAGGCCACTCTGAGTCCAGCATTAGATTTGATGATTCGCATGAAATTGACTTGTGAAGTTTTGACTACACATTCAATCCCTGAGAGATCTTAATATAAGTACAACAGTAGACATCAGTTTTTCCACATGACAAAGACAAGCAGCTGTACTAAATGAAAGAGCAGTCTTCAGGCTTAAACTGTAAGGAATAAATCTGTTAAACTTCAGATTTATGCTGTAAAAAAACAAAAAAAATAACATTTCTGTAGTAGATGTTGAAAAAACCCAGAAACTTTTCTCCCATTTAATTCTTTATTACCTAATTACATTGGTGTATGAGTATGGGGGGGACCCATTGAGGTCTTTATAAATGAAAAATACAGTTAAAAGTCCAAAATTTGTGCCCTTGTTATCACCAGTGAGGCAGATTGGAGTCTTTGCCAGACCGATTCTGGCCCCCGGGACTTACGTTTCACAGCCTTGATCTAAATGAAGTTTAGCCTCTAATGTTACAATCAAACTAGAGAAAACTGTGGTTGGAGACTGCAGGAAGACCACAATTATTGCGACTGTGTACAGTGAACTTCCAGTCCTGTTGCCTTAGTTGCTTCAAAGAACCATCTTCAAAGTAAATTTGACATGTGATAAATTGGCAATAAGACCAATTTGCTCCAATTGAATGGAGTCAAGTTGTTCAACTGTCACAAATCAGTAAAAAACGCAAATCTGTTGCCATCCATATACACAGAAATTCACATGAAATTCAAAGTCCTGCCAGAACCTCAAATTTAAAACACAAATTCAGAAATTCATTCCCAAATAGTGATGTAGTTTCTGCAGAATGGAAATTTAACAGCAAAATGCTATAGGCAGTCTAAAACCTTACTTTTATATAGGAATATGAACAGAAAATAACCAGTTGAATCAAGTCCCCTATTGCGATGCTTTGCTGCTGAGTTGCGCTTGTCGGTGAAGACTGACTCAGGTTGATTTCAATATGCTGGAAATCTGTCTCCATTTATAAATGAGATGGAAATTACTTGCAGACTGCTGCTAGTCTATCTGAGGGTGACTGCAGTCAGTCTGAGTCATACTGCGATGGTGTGGAGACAGGTTGCCTTCTGCCAGTTGACCCAAGCAATCACCATGTGCTTGAAATTAGTTGCCCAGAATTTGAGTGTGTTGCACGTTCAACACACTCAATATAATATATAATATATAATATACTATACAACTATAAATCAATGTAGTCATTGGGCAACCACCAGTCTTTTCCAAATCAGAAAGAGGTTGCTATCCTATTTTCACTGTAGTATGACTGAGTCATGAAAGAGCAAGTAAATGAGAAAATTTAAGCTATTTGATATTTAGGCCGCACAACCTGCAGCATTTGCCACCGAAAGGCTGACAACACTCGTCGTAGCTGGCAAGCTAGGACATACAAGGTCACTAATGATGAGAATCTTTGGCAACTCTAATTTATTAAACATAAAATAAGAAAGGAAGGAATTCACGAGCTAATTATTGACTGAGTCGAATTCTCAATGAGGCAGACTCTTTAATTAGCATAATTTAACAAAGTTTTTTAAAAAGACCCCCCAAAAAATCCCTCATCCTTCAGCTCGGTCCAATTACTGTTAGCTGATTTATACGTCCAACCACTCAACTCAACTGTTTATTGATCAAAGCGCTTTATTTACATTAATTTACCATCTCAAATATACCACAAAGAAGGAGGCGGTGCATCTCCATCCAAAGGCTGAATTGGTACAGACGGACACGTAAAAACTGAAGCACTTATGAAATGGATTGGCTCTGCAAGATTGGCTGTCTTTTTTATACCAGCGCTACTAAAAGTGATATGGACCCATGGGGTAGTAAACGAAGAAACACACACGCACACACACAGCAAACAGAACACACAAGGATGCAGAGTCAGTTGAGTAAAAGCAACAGAATTAAAATGGAAGCACTTACAGATGGCGCCTTCTCCTTGAATAAATGAAAAATTACATGAAAACAAAGGATAAGAGAAGGAAAAGCGTGGAGGACCTGTGACTGAGCTTTGTGAGGAAGATGGAAGAGTCGAGAGGGAGGAAGAGGAGGGTGAAGAGGAGGCCGGTGAGGGGTGTAAATGTGGCCCAGTGACCAGCGGCTGGAAGGGGGCATGATGACCTACAGGGAGGCAGAGGTCATACACAAGTCAAAGTCGGCCTGCTCCAAAAGCAACAAAGCAGCAAGGCAAAAAACCACAGCGAGGACAGAGCAGCTACATGGCAACAGAGAAAGGCAACAGCGGTCTAAAACCAAAAGCAAAAAAACCATGGCAACAACATGGCAGCAAATTCATTGCCCTGGAAACAGCGGGGGACAGCAGCATTACCACAACACAGCAAAACTCAGACTGGAGAAGGCAATGTTACGCCACACTTATATAGCAACTCCTGCATGGCAACAACACTCCCACTAGTATGAATATGCCACAGCAACTGTACAAAAAAAGCTCTGAAAAAAGTGTCTCTAACACTCAGGCTCAGTTTATTCAAATGGATTTAGACATTTTTCCCCAGGTTCATGACGAATTTCCAGTTGTTTTAAAGGTTGTTAAAGGGTTAGGGTAATGTAAAAAAAATAGGACTTCTAGACTAGGCTCGGGTGGCATCTATCTAGGACTAACCCACTATTGCAGTTGGAGAAAAGGTTATAAAGTTACATGTGGCAATATGTTGGTCACATCTTTATCATTCACAGATTCCAAAGTCAGATTGCATAGACATCTATGAGAAAACGTGACTTACTGTATGATCTCAACACTCCATGAACAGTCTCTCAGTTTGTCAGGTAGATTTGTCTGGTTAAGTAACAAAAATTTAGCAACAGCGAAAATACTTAACAGCCGGACTTTTCTCACCAATGAGTGCCACCACGACTGCTATGTCCATCTTTTATATACAGTATATAGGGCAGAGGCATTTTTCTACACTCATAGTCTCCATCTTCCATAAGGACTTCTAAACTGCTGTTATAATCTGATACGACCCAGGCCTATTGTAGACTATCTAAAATGAAATCTGTTGCTTTAAAAGTGTCATATTACAGATTACAGTAACACACCAGTCCCGGTTACCTCAAACAAGTTCACCTTTGTAAGTTAAGTGGATGTTGGGGGGGATTTACAACCTGATATGCTCACGGGAGAAATATGACAATGGGAGGTTGTGGAGAAACTGTTACTGGTGCACAGAGAAACAAAGCTACCGTATTTTAAAGGACATGGGCTTTAGAGGTGCTGGAGGATGGAGATCATAGCTGGCGGGTGGCAGGAATATTAAGTGAATCCTGCAGTATCTTTGCCCTGCTGCACACCACAAGCCATTAACTACACCACACACACACATACATATACATGAAGCAGGCAGGAAAAAAGACAATTAATGGTTAATGTAATGGTTGCCGACTAAGCAGATTGTGTGTGCACATGCCGTCATCCATCATCTCTGTAGGCATAGGACCACACAAACAAATACCGCATGTGCTCTCCTTTCCCATCTTTCCTCACCATCTCACATCTCACACTAACTTTAGAAAGCGAGAGCATTCCTATGAAACTGCTGTTCCACTCAATCACCATCTTTTTGTTTTTTCATGACTCACAGTATGTAAATTTGGTCCAAGCACACCGTTACAGCAGCAACTATAACTCTGTACCAGGCCTTTTGGACTCACACGTGTGCTGCTGAGCCTGAGCTGGTGTTTGTCAGTGGAGGAGGGTAGTGAGTGCAGAGTGGGTTAGGGTGACTATTTTAATGGTCTGTTGAGGGGTTTATGGAAGGGCTGCAGGTTTATTGATAGACTTTGTGACACTGTAGTTGATGGAGGTATGACACATGCTTTCATGATACTGTATGGGAAAGAAGACTCTGTTAAACAGCGAGGGCTGGGTATTGATTACCATAATTTATATGGATCAATATAAGTTACGAAACTGTTGGGGGCATACAGAGTCCACTAGAAGCATGACTGATAAATATTGACTTGTCTGAGACCTATTAAGCTCATTTCAGCTTCAGATTTTAAGCCTTTGAATGAATGTGTCCAAAGTAATTCTCATTATTATTTGTCTAAGAGTCTGCAGTGCTTTGCAAACGGGAGGTTTGACCAGTGGGTGGGTGCATGAGATAATATCCTCGCTTTGGTGTCATACAAGAGTATAAGAGTACATCCAAGAACAGAAAAACACTCTGAAATTGAGCCATTGGTGCATCTGCAGCCTGAGCTTTTGGAACTCTATAACTGTAATATTTGAAACCTTGGCCACTTTTAATATGACCATCCATCATTGTAGCTTTTGCCTGGGCTCAGACGTTGGAATCATCCCGATTATCGAGTTGACACAAGACATGAAACGGTTTTCTTTTGTAGAACGATCTGTTCAATAAGCACTATTTGAGGGCTATCTTTTAGCCCATCAATGCTACAAGCTGGACTAAAGCCATTGTCAAGCTATTATACAGCCAGCCACCACCAACGAGGATATCTATTACAGTTCAGGGAATGTCAGGCTAAAGGAGGAAACAGAACAAGTTCACAGTTCTGAGTGATATCTGCGAGCAGACACGAAGGCAAAAATGGGGCACTTTGCTCTGCTTAACCATCATCGTTCTCTAAATCCATTACGGTTACATTCAAGTGCTTTCCTGCAGGTTTGAGAGAAGACTAGGTTTTTCCTCTTTTGCTCTGTATGCACTGATGCAGCTTAAGTGAAGCTCCTCAACTTATCATTTAAACCATCAAAGCATTTGTATATCAGCATTTGTATTTATTTCTTATCATACTCAGCCCTACCTCAAGCAGATTACTGCACATGAGCGGAAAGCTCTTCCCTATAGTGCAGTCCTCCACATGAGAATTCTTTATCTTCTCTTACACAGAACCACACACACACACACACTCTCATGCACACCCGGAGAGAGAGCGGGCAAGCCTCCCTGGAGCTTTATGCAAACACGCATCATCAATCAGCCAAGTGTGTAAGAGACTGCAGGGACAGTAAGACTGAGTGAACGCTTAAAAGACCAAATATCCACCTACACCTCTGCCACTTAGTCCGCTGGGCCAAGGCGCACGCACGCAAAGAACACGAGCAGATAGAGCTAGAAAACCAATCTCAGATGTTTAGAAATAATGTAAATGAGTGAGGATGATACTGGTAAGGTATTATGGACAGAGTCCAGTGAAAATAGGAGTGCTTTATTGGAATGAAATTCAAAAAATTTGAAGTTTTTTCACTTTAGACCAAAGCAATCCAATCCAGACCATCTGGAACATGTGGCCTCACTATTGTGGAACTTGACAGGGATGGATTTTGTCTTTGAACAGTAGTGCAGCTGTGCAGCTGCGTTACTTACAGACTTGCGGATGTTGATGCGTGGCTTGGGGACAGGTTTGCTGGGTTTGCTGTCGAAGCTTTCGGGCAGTGTGGATGATCCGTGGCCGCTCTTCCTAGCCTGTAGGGCTAGCTGGTAGGCCACCTCGAAGGCCTGTCCGAGCGTCAGGATGATCTCGTAGGCCAGGTTCTGACAAAATGGCAAAATCAAATAGGTGAATGTGATCTTGGACAGTGAGTCTGATGTTCGCCTGTGAGCACAGCAGAGTGTCAGTACTGACCACATCAAAAGCAGTGAAGACATGGCAGTAGTGGTGACTGGACTTGAGGTCTTTGGTGATGTAGGCAAATGTGGACAGATCCTCTGGATCCTGAGCTGCACACGAGATGTTGCGAATCTCATGCTCCGCTATGATGTTCTACAGAGAGAGAGAGCGAAAGACGCAGAGGAGGAAACAAAGAGAGAAAACACAGAAGCAGAAAGATAAAGAAGCGCACCGAGAGATTGTAGATTATCTCCATTGAGCCACTTCACGGAAAAACAAATCTGATTTATTATTCATCTCAAACTCATAATCACTGTGGCACACTTTTCGGTTTGAGACGTTTCTGGAGCCACTCAGATGGAATTTGTCCTCTGGTAATGTCACTGGAGAACGCTCAGACTTTGTGTTGCGTTAATTAAAGCACATCTCAGCGCTGTGAATTAAAAAAAACATCAAAGCCCAAAGAGAAGTTTTAGCGGGGGCCAACATCAGTAAACATTACGTTTAAGTTAGAAGTTGCTTTGAGCTATTATAAGAAAATATGCTGAAAATGCATTAAACTTTGATCTAGAAGAAGTGGATTTTTTTTAAGGGCATGAAAATGAAAACATTAAAACAACATATTGTAGAGATAAAAATCGGTGCAGTGAAGATGATTTCACCTGAGAGAAATCAAAAAGAAGTTGCATAACATTCAACCAGTGAAATGCCAGGTTAGTCATATAGGACAGTGCTGTCTCTCTGCACTGATTGTATATAAATAGGCATATTGATTACTTGGGTTAAGCTAAGAGAGGAATCCTCTCCTTGTAGTTGTTGTTTTGGGTGAACTCACACAGCAGGTAACCACAGAGGACTAATAATGACTTACTATCTTTGATCTTCCGAATGGATTTTGTACTTAATACTATTTCTTTCCGTCTGTCGTTCACGGTTTAGTACATTAGTGAAAATCCACGAGGACGGCTGCACAGATAGTTTTACTATTACATTTTAAAAAATGTTTTGAGAAGACTTTTTAAACATTAAGTGCTATAATGGTGTCAACAGGAAGAAGCATAATCATTTTTCCAAAGTCTGTGTAACTTCCCTCCACAAATAATTGCACATTTAATTATCTTTATATTGTGTTCGAGACAAATCGCACAGATATCACAGATATACGTAGCAGTGGACGTCTTCACACAGCCACTGTTTGAGTAGAGAGTTGCCGCACATTTCATCTCCTTCTGTGTTCTGTAACAATGCAGGACCGAGAGAAGGCACAAGCATGTCTGCGTGACTAATTGGAGAACTGAATTGCCAAACACAGACTTACTTGGATTTTTTTTTTTTTTTAATTAATTAATTTTCTGGTAAGAATCACCAGCTGGTGTCCTTCTCATCACTGTTGGGTAACTTTAATATCTAAAACTGTCTCTGTATATTTCTTGTCTTTCTTTTTCTTTTACAGTGTGGATGACCTACTTGAGCATGCTCTGTTTTAGTGCAAATTCTTGTCTTCAGCTTTTCAACAAGAATCCAAATATGTACCTGATTCTTTTCTTATACACGTGCACATGAAACTCAGATACTTCCATTCTGTTCTGGACTGTTCTAGACTTTCAGCTCATCCCTTTTCATCCTGATTATTGCTTGTTTGCGCTCTGTGTACATACAGTTGTAAATCAGCGAGGCTGCAGCAGCACAGAGCAGACACGAGCACTGCAATGCTGCGCGGGCTTTACACTCGGTGTGTCATTTACCTCACAGGAAGCGAGCCGTGCGCATTGCTGTACCTTATTTGTGGCGTCGATGAACTTCACTCCTTTGTAGGACACGGAGAGCACGATGGTCGGCACTTTCTTCATCTGTTCTGTCGACTTCTTGTGCAAAAATGAGAAGGTAGAGACAAAAAAGAGGAAAAAAAACAGCAGTGACTTTGGAGGCAGCTCGTGAAAGTAAACTTGACAATTTAACTTGGTGTATTTAATGAAGATTTCTGTTCTGCTTTGAATTCTAGTCGCACCATTTTCAAAGGTTATGAAAAAATAAAAATAAACTACCTTTCTACACTCAAGTCACTGCAGCGATTCAATTCAATAAGTCTATTAACTTTTAGGTCATATCGGGCTCTGACAGTATATCTCTCCTCACTCCTTGTAATTACATACCTATACTGAACTCATTATGCCGAGAGGTGCTGTGAAGAATTGTGTGATTTACAGCGATGTCAGCGTTACCCTCCCAGCTGTCATCCTACCTGACAAAAGGTTTAATATATTCAAAGCTTCCTTCTCTGAACGACTTTGTGTTCTTCATCGCTTGTCATCTCCTCCTCCTCAGCATCCATATTCCTATCACAGCCCGTCCTTCTTTTCTCCTCCCTTGTCGAACACGCGAGCTGCTATCCCATATCTGTTTGTCTTTGTTCTGTTCTTTGCTCCCTTCCTGCAGCATGTTGCTGCTACAGTTCGACCCTGTCACTATCAGGTAGTGTTGAAAAACTGACAAAGGCAGCTCCACTTGGATTCACTGGCAGTGAATCCAAGCTGAGAAGTGAAGTTGGATCTTAAACATCCAAAACTACCTCAACCGTGGAGGGAAGGATGAAAGAGTGGTACGTTAACAATGTTACAAAAGCTGGGGGTAATATGACGTGCATCTCTTTGCAGCTAATTACAACCACAGTGTGCAGTAAAAGGTTGGTAAAACTGAGGAAAATGAGAAGCAGGAGAAAAATTTCCCTCTGATGATGGTGGCATACTGTAAATATAGAAAGTAAGAAAAGAGAGAAGAGGAACAGAGAGCTTTGCATATGAATATTAAATTTCTTCTTCACACTGCAGCAGCTCAGGGTGAGAGCCGGGGGCCAGAGGAGTGAGAGAGTCAGCGTTAAGAGTAAAATATGGAAAGAATGAGCAGGATGAAAAGACATGGATAGTAGGGCACATTCCTCTTTCTCTTTGTCAGTAAGAAACAAAGGGAGCAGCAGACTGACACAAGGCGTGAGGAAGAGATAAGGTGATTAGAGGTAAAAGGGGGATTGTGAGGTATCAGGCAACCCAGGCAAGGATATTAAAAATAAATCCCTCAACACACTTAATCCACCGCTATGATATTTTAAGTTTAAGTTCAAGTGAGAGCGTGAGGGCATTCAGACTGTGTCCCAGATTTAAAGGTTTAGTAAGCCTGCTCTCATGCTAGTTGCTATAGTATAAGCTAGTAAGCATAGCTTTGTAAAAGTTTAACTTAAATTTGACTCCTATGAGTTTACAATCAAGGGAACAGTTCACCCTGCCTGGGATAGGGTTACCGGGGCCCCGCCCTGGAGGCAGGCCTGGGGATGGTGGCCAAGCGGGGCCTTAGTCCATGGGGCCCGGTAGGGCACAGCCCAAAAAAGGGACATGGGCCCATCTTACTGTAGGCCCACCACCCACAGGAAGCGCAGTAGGGGTCAGGGGTTAGGTGCAGTGTGCGTCGGGCGGCAGCCAGGAGCAGAGGCCCTGGCAGGCCGATCCCCGGCTACCAAGGCTAAATTTAGTCGAGTGAGTTTTAATAAACCCAAATTATCCAGATGTTGGCTTGAGGTTTCAGTACCAGACATAAAGTTAGATTGAGCTTTACCCTCATCTTGGCGCAGGCATCTTGTGTGGACTCCGTCCCCCTCAGCTCCTTCACCAACATTGAGCCCAAGTACTGTTGAAAACACACAGACAACACGATGCTAGGTAAATGCGTGAACTTTTGCATCAACTTTGTGACTGCTTTTAAATTTCCAATACCAGCTGGATGCACCAGCAGAGGGCAACTAACAAAAGTCAAAGAGAAAAGCTGGAACTAAGAAACCAAATCATTGGAACAAAAAATACAAAACGTGGTCTTTTACAGCCAATTGGTGGATTAAATGATAGGTAGGAAATATAAGTTAGGCTTTTCTCTTCTCTGATGAAGACGAGTCCCACCGACATTCATTTTTGCAGATGAACTCGAACGGAAACGATGGAGACGAAGTCTAGCAGCAGGAAGAGTCATCTGCTGTCAAATTTCTTAGCCGCTCTGATGGTGACTGATGAATTAGTCAGAGCCATCCTCTCAAGGAATGAACAGACCATCCTGCTGCCATCAGTGCTGCTCAGTAGGACATCGCTGTTTCTACCATTGCTGCTCCTGTCTAGGTCGGGACTGGTGACAGCTGTTTTACTGCCTCAGCTGCTTGCAGCGGTGACCCTGCTCTATGGCTTGATTATGATAAAATGGCTTGAGCCAACCTGCCAAATGATCAGCAAGCAGTGCTGTAGCTGAACGCTATGCTGAACTCTGCTGAAGAGGATACCACAACCTCCAACAGCAGCCCTTTCTAATCACGTCGTAAGTTAAGACACCTGCTTCATCAATGTAATTGTAGACTGTATATCAAAGAGCATTTGGGGTCTGAAAATCGAAACTGATACATAGTTCCTTAAACCTGCATTCTTAATGACAGCTAGCCTGGGGCAACTGATGTCTCTCTTGATCCATGACCTCAGTGAAGGCTTTCCCAATCAGCTTATAGTCATAATCAAACAATCAAAGTTTTATTTAATTAACATCATGTAGATACGCTTGTGAGGAGTGTGCAATGTCTCTACGTAGCTCAGTCAAGTCCACCCCTAAGCTGTAGCATCTAGTTTTAAAATGCCAAGATATGGCTTCCCAAGAGGACCTTACTAAAACCAGTGTCTGATGTCCCAGTGGCTAGTCAAGCTTGTATATACAGTTTATCATCCACCTGCAGATCTTTTTTTTTTGCTGTTAAAAAGCTAGTTCTACCCTTTTCCAGTAGCAGAGCACTTCATTTTCAGTTGTGTAAATGAGATTAGATCCTGGAACCTATTGCAGTTTGGGGGAGTATTATAAAAATTATATTTTCCACTAAAGAAAAGTTGACTTAGTTTTAGTTCTTAGAACAAAATCCCATCCCATTCATTCTCAGGATAAGCAAAATTAGGGTCACGAGGGGCTCGAGCCGAATTGGCAGAAATCGGTATCGGCCAAAGAAATTGGAATCAGTGCATCTCTCCCTCTAACCATTGCTATGTGTGTCTAGTTTACAAGCTGGCCAGGTCTTGACTGTCAACCAGCTCAGCCTGGATGTAAACAGCATAAACAATGCAGACAATGCGGAAGGCTTCCTACATGGCTCATATGGGGTTTCATTAAAGGCACACAGCAGTGATTACATCAACCTTGAGAGGCTCCCTGAGGTACATTAACATTGCTGTCTGGTAGATCCTTCTGTCTGGATGCAGTTAATAATTTTGCACACGTAGTATCAGATTTAATAAAGAAGCTACTAATGGTGACGGTGTTTTACAGGGACAATGTTTATGTTGGCATTAGAGTACTTAATGGGCGTGACATTCACTGCCTGACAATGACTGCCCAGCTTCTGGAAGGGGCTCTATTCCCCAAAGTGGGACCTTAAGCAGGCTTTTAGTGAATTAGGAGAGAAATATTTACAGCTTCATTTATCTCATCTATTTAACTCTACAATAAATGACTCGAAAGTCAAGGACCACACGTGATTTGTCTTGAATCTGATGGACAATATATTTGCTTAAAGTCAAGAAACATCATTCTGGGCCAATTGCTTTTTCGCAGCACAGACACTGACTCAGTCATATTTTCAGAGTCTAGTCCTTGGCAGATCAGAAAGAGGTCGTCTGGGCATGTTAATACTTTGTCTTGACTCAAGCTAACAACGTTAAATCGCTGTTATGGCTGGCTTGCTGGCAGTTATCTGAGAAATTGCATTATAGTTGCACACAAGACCAGCTGCTGTCTCCTATACCATGTCGCTGGCAGTAATTTTGGCTTTTATTAGTTTCAAATAAAATTCGAGGCAACATAACAAGGCTAGGACTCTACAGCCATGCTACTAGCTTTGTAAGTCTGTATCTGGGTAACTGTAACATCCGCATGCAATGATAAACAGAAGGACATTTTTAATGTTTGGCATTTGTTAATATATTGTTGAAATGCATAGGCTGATTGGTTTCATTACATGCTAAGTGGACAGTGGACCTCTAAGGCTGCTGGGATTGTCACCAACAAACTTCATATTGGTGTTGGAGGAAAAGGTCAAGAAAACTCTGAATGATAGTACTGTCCAACAATCTTGAGCCACCCCCCAATTTCTTTATTTTTTGTTTCCAAGTAGCCAGATTTTTCCTGCAATTTTTTTAAAGTGGTCTTGAGGAACAGTTCTCCAGCCTTTCTAATTGTCTTTCAAAGCTTTTCTTTGCACATTTGTTGGATTTCACTCATCAGTCCAGCGCTAACCCCTGACCATTTTCAGAGGAATGTTTTTGTTTCATTAGAGGGGCCCACATCCTCATTTTAGAGGTTTGACAGTGGTTTTTAGTGGATAAAGGCGAATGGCTTAAACGTGATTTGAGTTGCAGTTTGGGGAAGGCCTCGGAGGGGACCGGCGGCGACTCTTGGGCCTGGCAGATCCCCGTGTACTAATGAGAAGTGAAGAAGTAAGGGAATTAAAAAAGCGGAGGGAGGATGCCACGGAAATGAGAACAAACAGCTTGTAGAACTGAGGATGTCATATATAGATAAGAACTGGAAGTGCTCGGAGGCGAGGTCCCACTCCTCTAATTCATATAATTAATCTCCAATTAATCCACTTAATACTGACCTTTGAATGATTCAAGCACAAAATACGTACCCAATGCAAGAAATGAGTCAGTGTTGTCTACACATAACAGACAACTTACCATTTAAAATGGATAATTTGCTGTCTTTATCTTTCGTTGATAGAAGCCTGTCACAAACAAATTATTTGTTCTTCTTTCTTTAACTGAATCTGTGTAAATGTCAAGGATTTTTCAAACACGGTTTGAAAGACAAGAAAAAGTATTTTGCACCAACAAGGTGATTTTCAAAGAGCTACAAGCAGAAAACTTGTTGTATCTCAACACGGTGCCATTGTGCTCTTAAGAATTTGAGAAAACTAAACAAGTAGAGGACAAAAGAAGAAGTGTCAGGCCTAAAAATTTAGATGAACAGTACCTGAAAATCAAGTTCTTAAGAAATGAGAAACGAGGAGAAAAGGCTGAGGTATCCCAAATTACACAAGAACTGAACTGAAAATGAGTGGCAACAGGTCTTATGGAGTGATGTGTCATGAATACGTCCGGATAGAGCCACAACATTGAGTGTTTACAGTCATCTGTAAATCACGGTAGAGGCTCTGTCATGGTTTGGAGCTGCATTTAGCCGGTGATGTTGAAGATCTTGTCAGAATGGATGGAATTATAAATCTAGAAAAGTGCATTAGATTTTTATTCATCATGTAATACCATGTGAAAAGCACCTGAATGGTAGCAGCTTCATGACAGTGATCCCACACACACCAAGTGTCCATATGTGGATTGAAAAACACAAATTGGAAGACTAAAAGGATTGGCCTCATCAGAGCCCAGACCTCAACATTATTGAAGCCGTCTTCAAAGACCCAAGAGGAGCTTTGAATGTCCTTCAACAAGCCTGGAGAACTTTTCCTGAAGACTATTATAGACATACAAGAAAGCTGTGAAGAATAAAGGTGGTCACACCAAATATTGACTTTGAAGCTTGTTAGAATTGTACACACTGTATTTGCCTGAGTTCCCATTTGTGTTTCCACATTTTTCAGTAAATCACTGCACTGTTTCCCATTTTCCTACAAAATACAAAGCAACATGAGCAGGTTTAGCTCACCAGGTTGACCCATATGAAAGAGCGACATCGCAAAACATTCGTGTCTGAGCCTGAGTATTACTCAAAGATATTTTGTATTTTCATATCTTCAAAGTTTTTTTTTCATTAATAAGAAAGAGTAGGCAGTCTGTGCTGAGATAATATTGGCTGTTAATGATGTTGCATGTTTGGTAATAACGTCAAAATGTCTGCAGGGTTTTGCGGGAAATGGATCTCTAATAACTTCAGATAGTAATTTCAAAATCTAGTTGTAAAGCTGACATAATAAAGTTGCAATGTTATGCGAGGAGCCGCTAAAAGTAGAGAGAATTTTGTTTGTTTAGAGCCTGAGCTGAAAATGAGAACACCGCTGATACACCGCATCTTTTGTTCTGCCCTGGCTTCTTTTTTTCTTTTTTTTTTTTAGCAATTTCTCTTTTTTTTATTAAAACAAATACAGTGCGGTCCCCTTCAGTGTCCTATCCATCTAATTTATTCTTATTCACTCTCCAGCTCCCGTCACCTTGCCAGTATTCACACTGAGCGCTCTTGCCTGGCGCTCTGTTGAGGCTCTCCCTCATTTATCTCACTCTCTGAGCTTTCTGGAGCCTGTTGTCCTGGGACAGATAGCATTAGAGATCTTGTCATAAATGGCTCCACGAAAGCACCGCCACCATTTTTCCCCGGTGGCCCACCCGTCGTGCATTCCTCCCATTTTCCCAAACACATTGCTTGTGTAGTTATACAACTGTTGGAAGCCTAATGGTCCAAGCTTCTGCTATCAATCTTCTAAGGTGTAAAAAATAAGAAGGGTGGGTTTCTAACTGAGGGATGACACACTCTTGGGAAACTTCTTGCACCTCTTTTTCACAGCCTCTATCTCATTTTTTCCCCTGCTTTTATTCAAATTAGACATCAAACTCGGATTTAATTTCCCAGCTTCTTTTTTTCTGTTACATAATAACCAAGCTCATAACTACTCTGTCTTCATCTCACTGCCATCAAACCATCCAGTCTAAGAGATCCATTTATATTGCCTCTCAATGTTTCTGAAAGCAAATGGCAAATTGGTTTCTGGTTACCAAGTAAGTAATCAGCCTGGAAGCTGAGTATGTAACCCGTGAGAGGTGCGAGGCTGTATCTGTGGTAACGTGGATATGTAACATCCTTTATGTAACTGGCAAAGGTCTAAATTTACCAAAGTACTGAGAATAACCGAGTGCAGTATTGACTGAGAGGTGAAGCTGAGGGTCACTGATCTTTAATAATGTTATATGCAGCAGGAATTGACAGCATTCAAATAGAACCGAAACATTTAGTCAGTTAACCCACGAATCATTTAGCAAAGATTATGACTAGTTTTTCAATTGGTAGGAAAAAATGTAGATAAACCTGCTTGAATTTAGGGATTTTACTGCTACATTATAGACAATTTATAAACCAAATGATCAATAAATAAGAAAAATTTAAAAATGCTCAACAACAGGGTATGACTCACATAGGCTTCGTAGTCGCAGGACTGAAAGATGAGCTTCTCGGGGTGATGCTGCCAGTACTGCACCGGAGTGGATGAGGTGGCCTCGTTTGGCGGACGCAACGTGATTGGCTCACACCACTCGCCTGCCTGAAATCACAAGCAATTGCATGTCGGGATTACACAGGAGTAAAAGATGAGGGCATGACATTGCGGTCTGTGCTGCATATCCCGTGTTGACCTGATAAAAGTGTGTAAGTTTGTAATACAACAGCTTTCATGACTGCATGTGGACACGCCATCAAGGGGACATGCTTTGGAGAGCATCCAAAAGGAAATTAAACTTGGATGAATTATGCTCGGCTCCTGCACGTTCTCATGCTTCAGCTGAGCCGCTTGCTGCTTTTTCACCCAGTAAAGAATCCAGCTTTTTTTTTTTTTTTTAAACAAAAAGAAAATGCCCAAATCATGCCTTCATCCTTCTCGAATGTCTCAGGATAACAAGCCTGTTTTTTTGAGTCCTCCTTTTATAAATGAAACCAGATGATTTTTGCCTGAGGAGGTATTCACACATCCTCTGCCAAACACTGCATTTTTATGTGTCTGTTCACATCTGACTGTTTTTGTTTGGCAGAAGGCTGATGGACCGCAGAGGTGAGATCTTCTATTCCAATGCAAAATTTGTGGAATAAACAGCTCAGGGATGAACCTTTTCGAGAGAGTCCGCGGGAGTCAATTCTATGCTATACGCCACCGGTTTAACCACGTTAAACAGTTTTTCCCTTCTGAGAGAGATGATTCAAAATATTTAGTCGGTAAAAGTTTGTAGTTTTACCACTTTAATGGCCAAATGTGTCTAGAAAGAAGTGAGCTGCAGTAATTGTTCTCTGGGGAGGAAACAAGGAGAGCGAAAACAGACGGTGAGGGAAGAGCTGGCGTGAGAAACGTTTGCGGCAACCAATCATGGAAACATTGTGACAGCCAGAGAACAAGGGTAATGACACAGAATAAGGATGTTTCCTCCTTCCTCTAACAGTTGTCCTTCTATTCTTGCAGAGATGATTCAACAGAGATTTGTTTTTGGAAAAGGGGGAGCTACACTGTGACGCACACACACTTAAAGAGATTTATCAGGGCAAGCATACCGTGTGCTAGTCTGCACTGATGGACTCTCTGATTCACACGGAGACACCAAAAGACCCCAATCATACTGAACCAAAACACAGCTGCTGCTGCCTCCGATGTAAGCCGGCATGTGTCTGAATCACTGTGCTGCTACTGATTGAAAGCCATAATGTTCTAATTTAGCATTTCACATGAGATTACAAGTGGCTGAATGGACGAGACGCTTACTTCTTAAGTCTTATTTATTTTGAACTTTGAAGTAATAAATGATTAAATAAAGAAGTTTAAAAAAAACACCTTTTGTTTTTATACATGTATAAACATATATATGTATATATATATATGCTTGGTATTTTTAGTGACCTATCTATGCAGCAAACACTGCTGTAGATTATTAATGAGGACTTTTGTTAAAATAACTAAGAAGATAATATTTTTATCTCCCATCTCATATTTTAAAGATTGTCATTTGATTACTAATATTTCATCTGTAATTAAGATATATCCAACTGTCCTGATTACAAACTGCCATGAAGCTCATTTGTTTCTAATTGCTAAAAATAATAGATTACAGCTTACATGTAGACGTAAAATCATATTTGCATTTATATTACTTTACATAAAGAAACGCATTTTGGTATGAAAATGAGCTTTTCTACTATTTCTTATTCTGTTTTCTTAACTCATCACTGTCCAACAGTGAGCCACACAATAAACCTTAAAAGGTTTTGATGAGATTTGATTCAGTGTTATATTTTGGCTTTTAATGCGACTATAAGAATGCTTATGTATTCAAGCAGCCAGGTCTGCATCTATGATTATGACCATTCATAATACACTCCTGGAGTCCATCCCTCTCTCCCAGTTCCCATCTTCATTCATCCCTCCATCCTCTCCTCCCTTCCTCACCATGCTGACTTGAGCCATCTGTCGCTCCAGCTTGGATCGCGGCACGTCCTCAAAGTAGTTGTCATTGCTGCGCTGCCTGCGCCGGGCGTCCGCCTGCATCATGAGGTGCTGCACGTCCAGAGATCCACCTGGGACCCCTGCTGTGTACGCTGCCTGGCCTACCGACGGGCTGAGCTGGGGAGGAGTGTGGTTTCCTCCGGGCTCCTGGTGCAAAACACGTGTGGGCAGATTGAGAGGGGTTAAAGGAAGCAAGGGAGGTTTCGTACATCATTTTATAATGTGCTATGTCACCGCTGCAAGTGCAAAAGTAGGGCAATGCAATGCAATGCAATGTGTCACATTACATTTTTCAGCTACAGTGATGCTTTTCTGCTGACTACCCAAAACCACTTTGCAAACTTGAGGACGAACAGCAGTGTCCTGTTACCAGGAGGTCTCAGTAGATCCATCAGTGCCCTTAATCACAACAGTGAACCCTTGCCTGCTCAGTGTAAGTCACTTTAAGCGAAAGCACCTGCTAAATCCTTAAAGTGGAAAATGATGTTCATTTAAGAGGTTTTCAAACTTGAGTAGGAAACTCAAATACCCAAAAGAATTAAAACTTCCATTGGCACAAGGGTCTTACAAAGTAAAAGGTCAGTTATTTCTCCTGAGAGGCTGTTCACTTTCAACTGATATCGTACGAGAAGACTCTTGAAGAAGCTTGGTAATATTTTCTTGCCTATGCAAGCTCATGCATTGCATCTCAGTTGCTGTCTAAAGCTTTGCTGTGTTCCTTCACCCATTTTGTCCATCACACAAAACTGTCTGCTCTTGTTTGCGCAGGATTACTGAGTAAACACAGCCCTCTGCTCACACACTGGAAGAAAAGGGGCTTGAATACATAATTTCTCCCTGCACTGAGCCATTCAGTATCATCACGCTTTGCTTTAATTACACATCTTTGTAACACCTTTAGGGAATTTTGAGAAATTAGGACTGAAATCAAAAGTCTGAAAGTTTTGTTTCAGACTAGACCATTTGCTTGCTCTAGTTTGGAACTTTTTTCTGTTTTATATGTCTTGAAATGTGGACTTCAAAACGCCCTTTAATATTTTAAGACACATTCAAGTAATACCACATACCATATATGCTGCATCTAAGCTAACGGCCCTTGTGCCTGGTTGAGCATTTAAAACTTTATTAAAGGAGCCAAACAAATTCCTTTCCCCCTGGAAACTAACAAGGATTATTGTTGTAATATTTTTCAACCTATTTCATGACTCAGCAGTTTACAGGAAGACGTGTTTAGGAACAGCGGGCTGTTTCAGCACTGCCTCCAGATTTTCAGGCTTTCTCTGGGCTTGACAAAACCGAGATATAGGAGCGTAGCTGTGATGGGAGAGGGAAAGCCAATTCATTGTGAGTAGCATCCAGGACAAATCAGCAGGGAGGAAACGGCGGTGGGACGGCCATTTTGCGCCTCTCTGAGAGATTTGGGTAATCATCTGGGTGGTAACTGCAGCAGTGGGGAGGCTGAATTTCCCTCAGAGAAATAGAGAGCCATCTGGGAAGGGAACTACTGTCTTATAGAGTCATGATAATTTGAATCCTAATTGGTTAAGGTATTGCTCAATGCTATCATGGGTAAAACCACATACTGTCAGCTCGCAGAGACCCACTCACCCGTAAGGAGATGGCCCGTGGAGGTTTCTGTGGGGTGTCTTCGTGTAGCCGGTCCCCCAATGAGGCCAGAATCCGTTTTCTGTGGCCAATAAGGTTGATCTTCAGTACCTGATAAACACAAAGATATTCGTTTTCATGCATTGTGCACAAAGATCATTCATCGTAGTAGACCTGAAATAGTTATTTGACGCACAGAATATCATTTAAGTCATTTTCTTTTAAGCAAAAAAAAAAAAAGCGTGCAAGTCTCAAACATCTGTCCAAAACATCCGTGTTGTTAGGGGATTTGTACTATAGTTCTTGCTCCACACCAAGATTTACAATGTATTAAAACATAATAGGTGCATCGACCACAAACAACTCCGCTGGCAAAAAACGATGACCCTCATTTCATTTGCATAATTTAAAACAACTTTTAGCGACAGTAAAAGAGTTCAAAGGCTTTTAGACGGGACGATAACAAGATTATGTGAGTGTGTAAAAAAAAAAAAATGCAAAAAGGTAACAGATCATCATCATTAGCCTAAAATGGAGAATAATACTAGTATTCAGAGAAGGGTTTCACAGAGAAAAACATTGGAGAGCACTAGCAGAGCACTCAGGGGTGCGCTAATGAGTGCATAATGATATAAAATGCCCCCAAGAACACGCATGTCATTGTTGTTATTACATAACCAACATGGCTTGGATGGCTCCAAACTGGTAGTTGTGCCTTTACCTGAATAACAGCACAACTGTACCTTATATATAAAGAATATCAGGTATGTATGAGACTTACGCCTAAGAGAAATATTGAGAGAGACAAGGGTATAAAAAAATACATTTGATCGATTAATTATTGCTTTTTTGTAACGTTGGTCACATTGGACATAAATGGTCTGGACCACGGTTTCCATTTTCATCTACCCGCCTGTGTTTACAGAAGCGGGGTTTTTTTAAAGGCTAATAAAAACCCAAATCCTCATTAGATCGTACCTGATATTTATTCAAAACATTTTGACAACAGCATATCTCTTGCAACCAAAACCTGCTCACTCACGATCGGTCTGTTACTCGGTCGACAAATGGACAACAAACAGAAAAGCATAAAACAGAAATCTTTAAATTTGATCTTTTTTAGAAATTACATTAATGGTCGATGAAAACAAAAAACTGTTTCTGAAATTTTAACTTGTATGATTCTTCTTAAAATTAAAAAAAAAGAAAGACGACAGCAAAAGGTGTCTCGTACAGCTTCATTAGCACTTGATCCTGAAAGGACCTTGAAGCTATAGGCACACCTTTTGTTCTCATGTACATCATTTACAGATCCAGCCTCTGCTCTTATGTAAATAACACTGTTTATATAACATCACAAAGAATTAGCTGTTTCTTTGTAATTCTAATGGCAGATAGGCTAGCTATAGTTTTGTATTTGAGTTACATCAGTCTTCTTGTATGACAGCTAGCAAAAGAGTATTGAACAAAATGTCAACCTATTCTTTTAGAGAGCTTTGAAAAGAGGCTAGCTCATCATTTCAGTGACTAGATTTGTCTCAAAGATTCGCTTTATGAATTCTAAAGATCTGTTAGCAGTCTTTAAGCTAAGCTAACCGTTGGCTACCTGCACCTCAACAGCAATTCATTAATCTTCCCTTCTAATCACAAAAGCAAATAACTGCAAGTCCCTAAATGCCTGTTCTAAACTAGTACTACTGCTTAACAAAGTGTTGTTAGTGACAGCTGAGAGTGTACTCGGAGATTTTGCTCTGACACCAATTAATTGCAAATTCCACAATGAGATTGTGACAAGTTTGTAACTGTCTATTGGTTTTTTTTTCCTTTCTTTCCCCAGGTTCTCATTACACAGTCACAGAGAAAAAAACGAAGAAAAAAAACATGCACTTGGACTCCAATGAAAGCGTTCATTCTTTCTCTGGTCACCAGGCGTCCACTGACGGTGCCAGTTACTGGGTTTTCTAAAGAGGCGGCCTGGAACATGGCAGCCTTCTGCAGGGATGTTCTCTTTGCACCTTCTGGCACCAAACTTCAGTATACAACAAACTTCTGCAGGTTTTATAGAGCTGCCTCTGGAGAACTTCCAGTAAACGTATTTATGAACATGAGAGAATTTGAATGTGTCTTCAGGGCAAAGGGTGGTAATTAGCCTCATTGCACGGTCTTGCTGTCAGTCTAATGACCTGCCTCTGTTTGAGTCAGCGCAACATAAAATCTCCCTCACCAATTACTGCTGCACATCTGCGGAAGAAGCATAAAAATACAAAGAAACAACCAAACAGGCGCGTAGGATGCACACGGTACGATTCTACCAACGTGAGCGCAAACCTAAACAATCAAAGAGAGCATAAATAAATAAATCATATTCCTTGCATAGTAAATGGAGCAGATATGCAAACAACTCTTCTATAATTTATCAAGGAAGTTCAGAAGTGGTAAGTAGGTCTTATAACTTTTATTTCATTTCATAAAATAAAGAACACACTGTTTGAACAGTACAAAGAATACAGCGTGGCCAGCAATGTGTTAGTCTCCACTGGTCTTCACTGCATGCGAACATGTTTTAATTGTTCATTTTAGACCGATCAAAGGGAAATCAAGAGCAGAGCTGGGACTAGCTGTTAGTGGAATAAATTGGGATATTATATCCACTACATGGTCCCTCCACCAGTTTCAGTCACTCTTCACCAGCTTTTTAGAAAACACAAGCTGATATTTTGTAGTGATACTTTAATATCTGCCCCAGTCTGTCGTTAAGCACTGACTTAGTGAATTTAGTGCGGTAAAAATCAAGTGATGTTTGTCCTTCCTTTAAAATGCCAGTAATATTAGAAGGAAAAATAATGAGGGACACAAATAATAATAATAAACATAAATGCAAATGTGATGCATTCTCAGTCTTTTAACTTTTGGCTTTTTTTCTTTTTTTGATATTAGAGATGATGATAGAGAAATTCTGGCCAGATACTGATGTTTAAAATAATGGAAAAAAATCTAAATTTAAAGTCTGTTTTGCTTGTTTTCATTTCATTTGTGCAAACCAAGAAATCATTAATATTAAAGCCCTGCTGATGAATTTTTAAGACCATTGTTGGTGGCTATTATTCATTAATTTGTTATTTCGAGATACTGGCAGAGATTCTTTGTTCTCTCCCTCAGATACATGAAAATATAAAAAAAAAAAAAAGTTCCTTTGCCAACAGGGAAGCTGCAGAGCGCCCTCTGGAGGACAAACTATGCAACATCAGCACTTATAACACGGCTGAAGGGTGTTTCTTTCGTAACTTCTTTGCGTTTATCGTCCCATTTATCAGCTAATTATTGTAAAATAGCTGACTAAATTTTTAGTCTTGCAGCTCTTCACACTGTTTCTGAATACTTAACCAGCCCAAAGCTGAACACAGAAATATCGGCCCTTTATGCTGGTCAATGCCAACTTATTTGCTGATGTCAGCCCATACAGTTATGCAGACTAATAAAGTTTTGTCATTGCTTCATGCATTCGCTTTAAATTTGATACCCTTATTTTGGACTCTTGGTTGACTGACCAACTGTTGCATTGCACATTCAATAGGATGGCGTGATTTTTCTGCATTGGTATTCATTTTTCCTTCTTATAACCGATTTACGTAACAGCAAATGATGACTCTGCAGTGTAAAATGTGACATGTAGTTGAGTTTTCCTGCTATACGTAAAAAGTTATGAAATATTCAGCCTCCTGCCGATCTCCTGAGGGGCAACAGCGTGGCACAGTCCTCACATTGCTCTTTTGTCAAACACGCACACTCCAGAAAGAGCGCAGTAATTGCCTTGCATGGTGCGAATCTGTGTTATACTTTGCCTTATGCAACAGCATCTACTTCAAATACAGTAGAAGCCTCAACCTCGGCCTGAAGTTCAGCTGTCACCATAGCAACACGGAGCTGCAGCAGCAGTCGCCCACTCACGCTCATCCATGAAATAAATAAATAAATAAAATACACATGCACGTGGATGAGGATGTGTACTCACACACACACACAAAGAGCCCAAACAGCTGTTTCAGAGCTGCTGGGGAAGAAGATTATATTGTTATCCCTCAATAGATGCAAATTTAAATGCAACCCAGCCATTATTGTTAAAACACACACTCACTCCCTTCCTAATGGTTGACTGCAACACCAGCCCATTTGCATTGAAATTATATTCAGAGCAGGTGTATATATACTGTCAGGAAAAGTGCTGAGCTACCGCAGCATATACCCTCTTCTTCCACTTCTGTCTTGTGCTATAGCGCGAGATTACGCATTCACTTAAGCACAATTCTATTCAAATCAACTCAAACACGGAGCTCAGATGATATCATCTTGATAAGCCAATGCTTGTACATTCTGTTCCAACAGCACATTGACAGGTGGGAAAAAAGGGAAAAAAAAATGCTCAACAGATATAGACAGCATTTCTGTCACCGCAGGTGCAGCAAACATTTGATTGATGCTGACAGCAGAATAAATCTGGCATTATTCTCCATTTTATCACTGTCAGCAGATATCCTGAAAAGACCCAACCTAACACTGTCTTAGTCCACCTCTCAATCATTTTCTCACTCCATCATCTGGTGTAATTTTAAGAATACTGGCTCTTATTGATAAATAGTAGAGACTAAAAAAATTTGATTCATCCACGACTTTATTGTCAGTTTACCAGTTGTCATTTCTTGATTGAGCTGTGGTAGATGCTAACTAAAAATTGACTTATTTACTGGACTTGTGACTGGCTGGGTCAGCCTCATATGTTAAGAGATTGCGAGCTGGTGTGTTTCATGCACGCGCAACAACAGCATAGGCAGGTAGTCGTGCACTCACTTGCAGCCACAGACTAAGCTGTTATGATTAAAGTGAAAAACTACAGAAAGTTCACTAAAGTAAAACTGTGACGGAAAGCGCAAAAATGCAACAACAAAACCAATGAGACACTTAAACATGGACAAGTTAAAGAAGCTAACAAAGGAAAAGCGCCAAAACCGGAAAGCGCCATCCAGAGCTAGCAACAAGCCAGCAGCCTCGGTATGAGCAAAAGGTCAAAGCAGTGAGGAAAATTATGAAGACAAATGAAAAAGAGCGAGAGGGTCAATGGGGTGTTTTCTGGTAAAATTATAAAAATGATGGAAAACGATGTCAGTGCCTGACATTTGTTTTCTTATATGAATCTGGAGCACCTACTCTTGTTTTATAATGTAAAACGTCAAGTATTTATATCACTTTCCAGTTGTAGAACACTTTATTTTCAGCTGTTTAAGAGAGAGAAGATCCTGCAACGTACTGCAGTCTGGGGAAAATGTAAAGTTTAACACTCTCTTTGAAGAAAAGCGGATTTTTTTTAGTTTTTTCTATAGTTTTTCTATAGGAAGAAAAACTAGTATGTTCAGGCAACAGAGAAAACCTTGAAACATCCCATAAACTTGCTTTGGAGATACTCACAATTCACTTCAGTGTGATTTTAATCCTAGTAATAACTCAAATTTTGCACTCCTGGCAGACCAGAAAAGCTCAACACTACAAACCAGAAGGGCTTGTTTCGCTTGCAGTGAGACGGTGCTTGAAAGTGATGTCAGATATTAACAAAGGGTCCTGATTTCAGAACTTTGCTGCTATGATTGTGTTTTCTGTGTGTGCGTCTCTGTGTGCCGATCAATGCACTAATCCTGTTAGCAGTCCCGTTAGCCCAGATTGAACGGGCTTGATTAACGGATTAGATGACACACATACGGTTAACAGAGCCACACTTTCTCACAGCCATCTCCGCTCTGTGGCCTCTGTTCCCTGCTACATCTTGCCAGCTCCAGCTTTAGTCCAACAATTTAATTTACAAATAACAATGTTAATTGTAAGTCTGACTATTTCTAGAAACCATTCCATCTTTCTCTCTGCCATCAGAACTGAACAAAGTGTGATGTGGGAAGAGAAGACTGTGTTTTTATTATTTTCCAGTGCTGGAAGGACGTCATGTTGTTTGGGAGGATGAGAGAAAAAGGCAGCCGTACACAAAGGTGTGCAATGGCATTAGAAATACCAGTGTGTTGACCAATGTGACATTTGACCAAGGACACTTCTTTTTTTTTTTATGACAACCTTGACAGTGATCATTCAGTTTTCCCCCTCCTGTTTGAAGGCTGGACTGACAGCGTGTGAGATGCACACCTGTCTACAAACCAGCCGCTGTTAAGAGCTCTACCACCCACAGCTCATGTAGGTGATGACAGGCATGTCATATAAAGTTAAAAAACTTTACTAAAAAGTGCACTCATTTGTGAAAGATACAGTGTAACAAGATCTGAAGCACAGTTTACACTTTCAGGTGTGAAAGCTGCCCTTAAAATCCTTTAAGTAAAAAGAAAAAAACCCCAGTGACCTCTTTTAAGCACAAACTGTGACAAAATGACATATTTTGAAAAGAAACCAGTGACAATAAGTAGAAAGCGTCAGCGATCGTGGACATTCACAGCGACTGCTCTCATTCGGGACACTGGAGACAAAAAGGCTTTTCTGTGACTCTTACTGGAGGGGAGGTTGGAAGCTGGTTGGCTCACTGGAGCATGAAACCCAGCGAGAGAACCAACAGCCCAGTCCCTGTCTGTGCTCAAGCTAGCACATAGTTTTAATGACAGAGAGGGAAGAGAGTAAAACTTCTTTTATCAGTCTCTTTGCTCCTTTTTAATCTACATTGACTTGACTAACAATCCCTTTCACTGCCCTCCAATTCTTCATCCTCACTGCTCCCTTCACTTTCTGCCCATGGTTCCTTGACCTGAAATTACCTCTCATCATCTGCTCTTGTGTCTCGTTTCCTACAGGCTTTGTCCTCATTTTCACAGAGAAAAACACAAAGTCAGAGAGGATAAGTACTGTGTCTCGGGCTAATAAAAGAGTTAATTGAACTCCTTCAGTTTAGCCATGGGAACTGCATTTGATTGGTCCATCTTGGTTTGTTATTGCGTATCGTGTGCATCTACCTTCTCCGAGCTCACTCATGTCAATATGACCGATCACCTGACCCCTGCAGACAGAGGTTGTGACCTTTGTGATATCCACAGACTTGTGCATGCCTCGGGGGTTGTCTCCTAATAGCACGATCGGGGTTTCGAGAATCCTGCATCGACTCTGCACAGATCAAAGAATCACTGGCCAAAGCTTACTTAAATTGCAGAGGTCAGAATACATTACAGGCCAAGTGAGCAGTAATATTGATCAGTAAAAGGCTCATGCCTGTCTGAATGGCATCTTAGGGGATGAGTACAGGACTGCAGCTAACACTGAAAACACAGAGGTCATATCTTTGTTGTTGGTGTATATCACAGATTTTTGCACATTATGTTTATTCTTTAAGTGCTGTTTCCAACTTTTTCTTAATATTTGGCAAACCTGTTAGCGATTTCCATAATGGCTTGGAGTCTGGATGAGAGAAAGGTGTTTAGCTGTCTGTCAGAACATACGCAGCATGTGTATTTAAGGCAACACAAGGCTTTGTGCCTAATTATTTCTTGCCTCGGAGCAGTTGCCAACATTTCTAAAGTCCTGGCTGCGAAGTGTGCATAATGGTTTGTGGAAGAAATATAAATTGAAGTTAAGAGTCATATAAACACCTGCCAAAGTGTAGATTATGCTTAAGTAGGTGGCTCCAAGAGCACATTTTGATGATGGCATCATTACAATTTTCAGACACACATACACTTGAAAACAATACCAGCCACCCTGTCGCCTCCTTGTAGCAATCAATACAGGCTGTGATAGAAAAGCATTGATGTAACGTAGATAATGTGCACAGCACTGAGTTTATGCAACAATGATTCCTTATTTTCTCTCCAATCATTGACATTTTTTTCTGACCCTGAATACTTAATCACAGCCAGCTGCCTTCCTCTCCCCTGTTCTCTCTTTGCTCCATCTCTCGCTTAATGTGTTGTTTCGAGGTGGAGCTTTTCTGCAGGGATGATTAGTGTTGATTTGCCTGGAGCCCCAGGCCATTAAAACACACATGCTTAAAACAATCATGCCCAGGCTTAATGTAATCTAAATAAGCAAACAAATAAATGAATAAAAGGAAACATAGCACCACTTTTTGGGGTGGTGGGTGGGTGGGTGGGATGAAGCAGGGGAGGGAAACTGGAGACCACCGGTTGCCTAGCAACCAGTTACGAGTGATGTGTTGAAGTTGATGTCCAACCAAGACCAATAGGACATTTCGGTTGTTTTCAGTGCTGACAGAAGAGGCAGCCAATGAGAGGGGGCTGTTAATAAGCCTGCCTACATGGAGACAGCTATATCTCCATTAATAGCATAAGAACTGTAACTATGACTGGAAGCACAGACTGAGTGTGTGTGTGTGTGTGTGTGTGTGTGTGTGTGCAAACACAGCCAAATGCTGCAGGATCAAGGCTGAAACAAGATCTCTCAAATCTTGCTTCTGCAGGCACACTCGTACACGCACACACACCCTCATTCTTTACCACACACGGAGGCTCATGAATTGAATTCCCAATAAGATGGGAGAGGAAATGGTGGATGATTTTTTTCTGGGTTAATAAATACTTCAAAGCCCCAAGATGGAAGCAATTTTCACACTGCAGAGAAGCACAAGCTCTCCTAAGGCACCAAGCTGTGCACATGCCTGTGTGTATTTGTGAGTGTACAATATTGTCTGGGAGGGGAGGGGTTCAAAGAGTTTATAAACCTCTGTATTTTTTTTGCACACACAGAGAATAGATCGAGATTATATTACAAAGAAACACAATGAAGCAGCACTTAAAATATTAGATCTGGGTCTCATGTTTTAGGTGTTTGCTAATATGGTCGTAAATATTACAATGGAAATCGGCAGTCCAAGACTGCATAGGCTGAAAATGCTCTATGCACCACTCACTGGATTTGTTTGTGATATTTCTCTGAGAACACAAAGACAATGTCTGTCAATTTTTAAGATATATGATATTTTACTTTTATTTACTGTGAAGTTAGGCCCCAAAATGGTAGACTGCCCAATCCTTCAATGGTAAATAATCCTTACAGAAACTCATGTGTCCAGATCTGGATTGACTCCAAAGTCTAAGCTGGGCCAAGCGCCATCTCTGGCAAAGTTGTCATGCAAATCCAATCATAACTTTTTGAGAAAAAGGTGAACGCACGAACAGAACGCATCACATAGCTTCCTCTTAACTGCCTGTAAGACTTATTTTCCATTCTTCTATCAGGTTTCTGACATCAGTACTTTGCTGAGGTAGTGATTGCTTATAACAGCTGCTTGTAGTCAGAGTCAGTGAAGCGTGAAACGTACAGTACGTGCACTTTTTGGGGCGGGGGGAGAGATGTTACACACACAAGATAAGGTTAATAGGATGCTTGTAGCAGCCATATGTGCATCTGTGGGCTCTCTGCTGAGTGACAGCTTTGGATGGGACCCTGCTGTGTACGCTGTCCTGGTTCTCTGTGGCGGGTGGGAAAACTTTTAAAACAGTTGGTTTTCTTTCTTGTTGAATCTAAACTTTTGTAAATTCGATTTTTTTTTGTCCATTATAAAGTCATCGAGTATGCAAACAAGAACTGGTGCATCAGCAACATCCCTTTAAACTTTACATTAAACTTTATTTTATTCAGTTTTGCTTATATAGCATCAAATCACATCAACAGTCGCCTCAAGGCGCTTTATATTGTACGATAACAAATCTTCTATAAGTGCACGCACGGAGAGAACAGACGAAAGTGAGATGGTACGATCTTTTGTCTGCTTTGATATCCCTCTTTTTAATGCATATATAGGGAGTATAAGTCTTAGCCATTTAAACTGCTGATGAAAGCCTAAGGTTGGGATATAAACAGCTAATTTACATAGGAAAATGGCGATCTTTAATGTGACCCATTAAAATAAGATAAATAAACTTGGACAGAAGGGTGCGGTATATACCCGTTAACAATCTGAATGGTGCACTAATGAAATGGCATAGAGTAATATGTCCTCTTGCAAACCGTAGGAGCATAACTAAAGAGATATTAAGCATAAAAACATTTGTATCAGCATGTAAAAAGTCTTTGTCTGTGGAATGCCTCTCGCGGCGTCATTCATCACGCCGTGGTTTCTCTGAGCTGCATACTGACTAATGCCCGTCACTGACAGGGAATCTATTGCAATGAGTCGCCGTGGTGACGATTCGATGAACAGAAGGCGAGGCTGGGTTTTTGATGGATCGGCCGACGTCTGAGATAAACAGCATCAGGCAGACACTCCAACTCAATCTTTCTGTCCATCCGGTCTCCGGTTCCCAAACAGCTGGCCGAAGAAAGAAATACTTTTAACTTTTCTTTCTTTCACGCCACACGCTGGGACCTGTCTCACTCTTTCCCAAAAAGGACCTAACCCATTATCCTGCACAGTCTTGTATTTTCATTTTTCTTTTACTTGTTTGCGTGCGTACTTTTTGGGAAACAAGTTCGTACAGGCTAGAGCAGCTGTTTGAGTTTTAGCTGCCAGTGGATTCAGGGCAGCTGAAGTTTAATTTAAGCTGGGGTAAAAATAAAAAAAATAAAAATAATGGCAATCACTGCTGGAACAATAACACTGCTTTAGAAAAGATAAGGGTTTAAACGCTTTGATTAAAATAGCTGAAAACAGTCATCATCTGACAGCAAGCTTAGCCCCCCTGTTGCTAATCAATGTTTACAGTTTATCTCATACATGCTGATTATCGGTTGCGGATCACTCGCTGTGTAGTCAAGTCAGCTGTGCAAACCAACGCGAAGCCTTACAGCATCTCTCTTTTTAAGCTACTACATTCTTGTCCCACATTTCACTTCTCCTACCATTTTTCTAGGAGTATGTTAGGTGAATGCAAATAAGGAGAGGACATTAAATTAGGGCACCAACTGAACTGGAGTGTATTTAAATGTAGTGGCTTAT
Organism: Oreochromis niloticus; assembly: GCF_001858045.2. Classification (NCBI taxonomy): domain Eukaryota; kingdom Metazoa; phylum Chordata; class Actinopteri; order Cichliformes; family Cichlidae; genus Oreochromis; species Oreochromis niloticus. The sequence goes on from NC_031981.2 coordinate 13,608,967, forward strand.
CTGCTAGATGGCGGTTAGTGTGTTTTCTGACATTCCGACTTTACGTCAGTGACAGCTAGGTCCCCCCTCTGAATGATGCAAGCAAACAAAAGTCACACAAATTTCTCTTGTTGTGCAACTAAATGGCATAAATTCACCATCGTTGGCTGTATTTGCTAAACTTGTGGACAGAGACCCAGTGGCTCTTTAATCAAAGCACAATCAGAGCTTCAAGTACTACAACATGAGGTCAGACTCTTACTCTAGATGCACAAAAACACTCCAACACCTGCGCGCACGCACGCACAGTTACACAGCCTGTAAATTAGCCCAGTCAGCAGTGTCGATTGAGCGCCGTGGACTCGTTTCATGTGTTTAAATCATCTCTGAGCACAGAAAGCACGGAAGCTGCATAAAAGAACAGCTAGTGAAGAATAAAAGTATTAGCGTTCATCTCCTCTAAATCCCCCCGCATGCTTTATAGCTCTGCTTTTGTCATCACCCTTTCCACATCCCGTCTCAAAGCAAGCTCACCTATTTCTCCACAGGACGTGACTCATTCCAAAGGTTGAGGAGTAATCTTGACTCCTGCTGTGATTTCTTTTCTCGCCCTCTTCTCTTGAGCTGTTTACTGTTGCTTTGTTGCTGACCAGGACAAGTGGTTTTCTTTTTTTTCTTCTTCTTCTCCCTTCTGCCTCTCTCCTTTCTTTATCCACGCTTTCCTCCTCGCCTCCTCAGCACCAGCTTTTGTCTCCCTTTCTCTCACTTTCTCTGCAGATTTCCAGCGCCTGAAAACTCCTCCTCCTTCTTCAGCTTGCGGCAGCCAGACTACATCTCCTACATGTCTCTGCCTGAGCTCTCTCTCTCTCTCTCTCTCTCTCCACACTCTCTTTCCCTGCGCTCTCCCGCTTTCTACCCAGTTTACATTCACCCTCCTCCTCCTCTCTATCCCGTCACTATGGAGACACACTGAGCCTGTACCAAGACAAGCTTGTGCTCGCAAAGAGTCTAAGTTTATGTGTTTGTGTGCTGCTTGAGTTGAAAGAGTTCAGCAGTGATGTAAATATTCAAAACAAAAATTATACTGTTAACAATAAAATGTGAGATAACTTCTAAATCTTTTATATTTATGTATATAAATTCTAATCCTATTTTCATAGGGTCTATTATGGGTTGGTTTTGTGTTTAGCACAAAGCCTGGGAATGGCTGGAGTTAGCTTTACAGCAGAAATATACATTTTTATTTTGTTGCCTCTTTTCTGCCTTTATAATAATGATGCTGAGGAATGTTTTATTAATATTATTAAATACTTTACAATACCCCCACTGAACTTGTTTTAAGCCTTGAACTTATGCTTTACTAGAAGCATGGGCAGTATATGACTACAAATAAAATTTTCATATTTCATTAGTGTATTGGGCTATTTGCCCAGTAGACAGGCTTCGAGCCCCAGGACCCTGAACTGGGTAAACAGAAGAAAATGGAGGGATTTATGCTAACCAAGCTAGCTAGTGTTAGCTTCCATTGCATTTTCTAGAAATAAATAGTCTATGGATTCCCTCTCTTTTCTGTGTTTATGTCAAGTTAAACTTGAAAAATTAGCATAATTGACTTTCCGCAAATGTAATGATATCAACATTATCACCTAAGAAAAACCAGGGGTCTAATAATCGCTCTTTTAGCTATTATTAGTTGTAAAAGATGTTGTTAAAGAGTCTGGAAAGATTAGCCTCAAGTCCGAGCTGTAACAAATTCAGAATAGTTGCAGTTTGACACAAAACACCTTAAAGTCGTTTAAAATGGATTTAAATATATATTCTTTGTATATAAGATCTAAAGCAAAGCCTATTATACTGACCTGAACTCTTACACAGTGTATGCTTAAAAAAGCAAGAATGTAAATATTAATGGAAATATGGGAGTAGTAAAAAGAAAAGAAAGAAAAACAGGGAATTTCATTTCTAATTGATACGACGAGTATTTTATAGTTTGTGATCATCTCAGCCGGGACAGTTTGATGCCAGTCCGACCTTTCTGCTTGGTCAAACTTAATGCTGTCAACTGGAACTTCAGAGCCCTCTCGCAACCAAAAATAAAGCTTTAGTCTCTGGCTGCAGTTCTAAACAAGTTTAGACATGTGACAGGAAGTAGCCTAGTGCACAGAAAATTCCCATTCATCTGATCATTATCAGTTTTGCAATTCTCCTTCGTGCCTCATTTCAGAGAAATCCCATCTCTGAGGAGGCTTTCGTAATAATCGAATATCTGCTATTTACCAAAGAATGAAACATTTTGAAATGACTCACCTTCTCTTACGGGGGTCTTAGGTAATCCATAAACCGATTAAAGGTAAGGACAACACTAGTCCATGTGGTTACTTTATAAGCGGGTACATGTGTTTACGTCCGTATTAAAGTGTCACATAAATGAAATCCAACCTACAAAGCTTGACGTCATTCTAGCTATTTCTGTCTTTACAAGCGTCCACTTATGTGATCCATGGGGCATAACCTAAATAGAGTGCTTGAATCCCTCACACTGGCATCTCCATTAGAAAACAGCAACGGTTGCATCTTAAATCTTTAATTTGATTTTCTTTTAATCTTTTAGACATTATTAAGCATTTTTAACTAATTTTAAAGAAACAGATCCCACGTGGTGACAAAATGAAATTCCCCTAAATTAAACCTCAAGATCTCAATACACAATTATCAAAACTGAAGTAATTCACAATTGTGATATTAATGTAACATCTAGCAAACATACGCTAACATAAGCTAACTTTTTCAGGTGTAGGGAGAGCATATATAAACAGTGTAAAACATGGACGTAGCTTCTAGCTCAGAAAAAGGAAGCCAATGCGAAAGTGCCTTGCAACGGCATTGTGTCTGTTCTGTCTGTTAGTGTTGATACTTGTATCTTTGTTGTCCTTTGTAGTCTGCTGCTATGGCGACTCAGTTTCCCTCTGGGATTTATAAAGTTTCTTTGATCGGCCACCAGATGGCAATAGCTGTGACTGCATGTGAATGGAAGTCTACGGAAAAAACGGAGTAAAGCTAGTCAACTTAATGGTGTCACAAACCACAACACAGAGGAGAAATTATTAGTAATCAGTGACTAAATTGAACCTGGGCTCTGTATAGATGAAATAAACAACAGCAAAATCAAGTAAACTCATCCCGGTTTTTACAAACAGATTTAACAAGTGAAGATGTTTCCTGTGAAGAAGTAGTAGACCGGGATGTGCAGCGCTACAACAGATCTACCAACCGCAGGTTCATGAGCCACCGAAGGGTCACACATATTCTCTCCTGACAACTCCTACACGATCTGCAGCACGGTGGGCGCTATGACAGGTTTTTTTTTTTTAAAAGAAGAAGAAAAGAAAAAAAGACTCCAACTGAGACTGCAGGAAAGTGATATCAGCAGTAAGCAGGGACGGTGAAGTACACTGCAGTCCTGAGGCAAATCAGCCCACACAAAAATTAACACCAGCTACTACTCACTCCCTTTTCACACATACTGTATCCCTGCACATTTCAGCGCGCCGGACGCAAATACACATATGAAAAACAAATGTTCCTCACCGGGCGCAGGCATGAATTTTCGGTGCGAGAACTTGTGAATAGGCACATTACCTAGAAGCATGTACTGTACGTGGCGCTCGCTTAATGCTTGCGTGTCTGTGTAGGTTCTAGTTTATGAAGTATACGATCCGGCGGTGTCTAACGAAGGCAGGAACCATCTGGTGTTGGGATGTGAGACAATCTGTCCATTTGGAGAGGTGACAAAGAAGGTGATAAGCACAGAATAACAACACACACACACAAACTATTTAGAATAGTGTCAGAAAAAAAAGCAATCCAGCACAGACACACACACACACACACACACACACACACAAACACACATATTTCATTTCATTTATACCAAGTGCACAGTCTCTATGGTAACTAGTAGCCATCTTCTACAAGCTGTAGAAGAAAAGCTGAACTCTCATGACTCTCCTCAATTTATTTTAGACCCTTCATGCAGTTCGCACACACTTAGTCACTTTTAGGTTCTCAGAAAACATTCCTAGCATATTGGGTGTACACTTACTGAAATTGCACGTTGTAAAAACTGAGGAGAATGCAGGGACAAGTCCGGCCCTGTGGGTGAATCATACACACACACAGATATACACCCACACGCATACACCTACACGATATGAGCACACACTAACAGGCCTTCACATGCAAAGGATGAGTATGAAGAGGCAAAACCTTTTCCACCGCTGCTCTATTTTACAAGAGCAAATCATGATTATATACCACGAAATCATGAAAATCAGTCAGAGAGATGTTGCACTTACTTCCTGTTTCTATTTAATACATAGGGTTGGTTTAAGTTAGTGGTAGTTAACCTGGATGTTAGGAGATAATAAACAAAATAAGTGGAATTAATATGTGTATGTTTCCACTTGGTGCTGCTTTATACTCACAATTCAGCTTATTTTCCTAAAGGTGGAAACAATGTAGCTTTTACTGATTTTCTGGAAGGTCAAACTGGAAACACATTAGTGCCATCTTCAGAGTATTAAAGTCAAAACAATCCAGCTGCTTATCATGCACATCATATTAGTGGCCATGGGTGTGAGGGAAGTTGACTCCTGGAAGTTAAACATTTATGTCCATTCTACTCAATAAACTGCAGTTCCTATATTTACCTTTAGGAGGTCTATAGAGGAAAAAACTAAACTGACAAACCCAGGACTACGTTCTTCTCGCACACATAGCCTCATGTCAGGCTATAAAACACAAGAAACCTTTTGTGATTAGACTTAATAAGGTCATAAAAATGTCATACATATTGATGCTATAGTAATTAATCAGTAAATAATATGTAAGACGCTACTCTTTCTCTGAGTAGAAGATTTTGTATATACTTCTTGAATTACTCTCATTATGTTATCTGTGTAATTTATTTTTTCAAGATAGTTGAGATTTATAACCATGTTGGAATATGAACTTTCCTCTCTGCACCTGTGAGAGGCTGTGAGTACACATACTTTTGCCTAAAATGCTCAAAACACATCATAGTGATTATGATTAGAAGCTTCTGTTTTAAGCTATTGTGGGTCTACTACTACTACCATCTGATTATTTTCCTACCCTCAATTTTAATCCGATTACTTAAACTCCACTTTAACATATCAGTATGGGAAAACATGCTAACTTATATACAACAGCAGCTCTACTAGAAGCGATCCTTTCATACCCAGAAGACCTTAAAGACTCAGCTTTCCATCCTCTGTGAACATCAATCAAACACATTTTCAGAACAATACACAGGTACGCTACACTTGTACACACTTGCAGCCGCCCTCCCTTGATATTAGGAGCCACTCATCCAGAAAACATTAAGGGAATCGTTCCTTAAGGACCAGAAACTATCTGCACTCCACCGCCGTGAATGCGGCTTTCTAAAATGAAATCCATTTCTAATTGCTTCACTGTGGGCTCTCAGAGGACTCGCTTTAAATGAGAGCAATTTGGGGCCTTGACTCAGTTATTTTGTACTTTCTTTCACCTCCAGATGAGATCTGACTCAAGCGAGAGGCAGCAGCACCACCGTGTGGATTTTTAAAGGATGTGTCTCTATGTCACTGCACTGCAGGGAAATGAAACACGGGTATCAGAGAAGCCCCGTAAATCGCCAGGTAAAGCTGATGATTGTTATCAAACAGTCATTTTTACTGACATTTTCATGTTGCAGCACCTCCCGATAAAACAGCTCCCCCAGACTTTAACACAACAATCAAGACTTCTTTTCACATAATCTGATGAGCCTGAATGTGTTCATGTTCCAGCTGCACAGCTTCACTTTTTAAAGTTAAATTGGATCCATTTAAACAGGCTTTCTCACAGCCTGGAGAGCTAAGCAGAGTAAGGATGATCACAGTAAATTATTCTTGAGACAGCAGACGGATTTTACCAGGAGACTTGTGTTATTAAAAGGAGGCTGATAGAGTTATAAAGTCTTCCCCTTATTACATTCTCAAGTATCTGACAAAGCCCTCAAAATCAGTTTGGCTTCGGGGGAGAAATTAAGGTTGCAAAGCAGCTTAAAATGGCAGAGCTCCACAAATATTCAAAAACCTCTGGCCTCCCTCAATCGAAAATACACAAAATACTCTTCTGACATGAAGGAATTCAAGAAAACACGCATTTGGAAAACTTTAACCACCAGTTTTTTTTACTCGTATTGCTAAAAAATAATTGAACTGGTCCCATTAAGTATTTCATGAGTCAGTTTGGTGATACAAGGCGAAGCAATTTATCTTGAGTACGTTCTGTGGAATATGATTTGTTAAATTTGATCGGTGTAAGAAACTCCAATTATAAGCAGCGTGTGAAAACTTACTCTGTCAGTTTTAATAATGAATTCCTCTAAATTATTAATAGCAATTTCATATTTTAAAAATTAAAGTCTGATTTAATGAGTTTTCACTTCAGGTCTTTCAGACTTTTGGTTCTTTTGTTACTTCGCTTTTCAACGTCACAGCTAAGTGAAAATAACTAAGTGCATATGGTGCCTACGTTAGCTTTATGTGTGCTTGTTGTCCCTTATGATGCAAGACTGACATGGTCTCTGTTCTTAATGCAGCTCCTGGATATTTAGTCTTCTTTCATATTACAAGAATTTTGTATATTTTTAGCGTTTCCATTTCCTGCTTGCGGACAGAAATGGGACCCGGTGTGGTCTTCTGCTGCTGTAGGTCGTCTGTCTCAAGGATTAGTGTGTAATGAGTTCAGAGATGTTTTTCTGCATACCTTGGTTGCAACCAGTGTTTGTGTGAGTTACTGTTTCCTTCCTATCAGCTCAAAGCACTCTGACCATTCACCCCTGATCTCTGCCCTCCGACATCAACAGTAATTTTTACTCGAGAGAACTGCCGCTCACTGCATATTTTCTCCTTTTCTAACAATTCCCTGTAAACCGTGCCATGTTTAAAGTCTCTTAAATCACCTTTCTTCATCATGCTGATGCTTGCTTTGAACTTCAGCAGGTCATCTCGACCATGTCTACATGCGCTGAGTTGCTGCCATGTGATTGGATGGTTAGATATTTGTGTAAACAAGGAGTTGAACAGGTGTAGCTCATGAAGTGACCAGCAAGTGTATCTTTACAATGTTTGAAAAAGCTGTAAAGGTTCGATATAAATTCATATGCAATTATATTTTTTAAATATTTAGTATTGGACAGTGTTATTATGACAGTATCTTTGCATTTTTGATGCCAGAAGAAACGTCTGGATCCCACAAGAAAGCAGAGCAAGCACACAGAGACACACTAAATCCACCTAATCTTGTACCGGCTAACGGCGCTAACCACTGGAACATCATGCTATTGTTGTGTGGGAACAAAAGACGTGCGTTGCCCCATTGTTGTTTCATATCCTGCTCAAAAATATAATGAAAAGAGACGTGCATATTGTTGAAAGATTATCAGTCAAACACGACGGATCCAAGCTGGTTTGCTCCTATACTTCTTTAATTTGGCTCTAAGTTTCTTTGTTTATTTGTTTCAGTCTGCATTATGTAGGAATTTGCCATTTGAATCATTTTTCAACATCATTAGAAAATACTTGCTTTGATATGTTAGTGAAATTGCAAAATAGAAAAATATAATTTATTTATATATGTATGAAATAATAATATAAGCAAGTCATGAAAGAATTGGATTATCCAGTAGCGCCACTGAGATTAAATCTAACAGTTAACTTGGACCAGGTGTGACTCCGAAGACTCAATCTACTCCGACGTTATAAACCCTGAATGCCACAGTTACTCTCACACACACTCACACACACATAATACTGCAGAGAGAAAGCTGCACCTGCTCTCTGTCTGCAGTGTATTGTGCACGAATGAGGACCAGCAGGCTTAAAAGGTGTTTTGAAATACTCTGCTAATCCCACAACAGCAGGTATCCACATATGTGCCCAACTAAAAGGACACACACACATACACACACACACACACAGAGGCCTATGCCCCCACCCACACGCACTTATATCCCACTTTAAAACACTTCAGCAACGCTTCACACTCCTCCCCCATCTCCATGGACACCACTGCATCTGTTGCCCACGGCAATTACCTGGTGATTACATGAAAGCAGTGTCCAGATTCAATTTTTAAAGATTCGTTCTTATCTTTCTCTCTCTCTCTCTCACTCTTTTCCCACTCCCTGTCATTCTCTTAAACCCATATCTCCTTCCCAGCATCACTTTATATTATTCTCCCACCACAACACATCGTTCTCTACACCATCTCCGGACAAACACACACCTCTCTCAGGTGCAGAAGTGACCTCTCCAAGTCTCCAGAGACTACTTCAGTGACAGTGCGCTGCTGCAGTGCTGTGGAGCAGACATACACATACACTCTCTCCCAGTCAGATGTACTCACAAGAGATCGATAAGAAACACTACATCCATGAGATAAGGCCAGCTTCACAGTCTCCCTGCAGACTGCGGACTAGGCAAGGGTAACACTTCATGTTATTGGACCCATGACTCCATTAAAATACTGCTAAGATGATTCCTTCATATCTATTTTAGTACAGGGAAAACATTTGATTCAAATACCTTGTGCTTAAAAGCAGATGTTTTCCACTATTCAATTCCATTTTATTTATACAGCCCCAAATCACAACAACAGTCGCCTCAACATGCTTTACATTGTAAGGTAGACCCTACAATAATACATACAGAGAAAAACCCAAAAATCATATGACCCCCTATGAGCATGAGGAAGGAAAAACTCCCTCCTCTGTAGTGATACCTTCTCTGGAAATCCACGTTTCATGCAAACTACAGTAAATACTTCTTTTTGAACAAGTTCAAATTTAAATTTGCAAAGTTTCCCCAGACTTCATTTATGCTGACTTGTCCAGTAGCCTGCAGTTACCTTTAAAATATATGGATGTGCATGATGGGAACTCTGAACAAGGACAGACTACTGAGTAGGCCTAGACCAAGGTGCAAGAAGAGTCAGAACTGACAACCCTCACTCCAGCTGCATTGATTGCCCCACCATGTTTCTTTGATTGCCATCCTCTTACACTGATGGTTTTGTACCTGCTTTTTTAATCCCTTATTTTTTATAATACGACATCAAACTGCACAGCGACTGTGGATGTGAATTAATGTGAATTAATGTAAATTAGCCCCTTGGCTATATCTGACTCATAAATTTTGTTGTGAACTTAAACACAAGTGTAAAGAAAAAACTACCTCCTGGCACACTGCCTAGATGATACTGTTTTGTTTATTTTGTTCTATGTTACATCCAGTAAATGCGATATATAAAATCAGACACCAATATGTACATTACACTACGGAGGCACACCATCTCTATCACCCAGCTCTATTCATTCTATTAAAGCTCCTGAGTTGAGTTCAATATCAGTTCATTCTAAACATTTACTATGAGATATAATAACAACAAAAGGAACTGATTATAAAACATAAACAACTTGGTCCTTTGTTTACGGGTGGCCACATCGGATCATCTGCCTTCATCCAAGGAAATTCAGGAACAGATGAGAAACAAAGTAACTGAGATCTCTCAGCCAGGAAAAGGTTATAAAGCCATTATAAAGCTTTATATTACCATATAAAGCTGTGGGACTCCAGCGAACTAAAATTATCCCAAGAGTGCGACAACAGCTCATCCAAGAGGTCACAAAAGACCCCAGAACAACATCCAAAGAACTGCAGGGCTCACTTGCCTCGGCTAAGCTCAGTGTTCATGACTCCACTATAAGAAAGAGACTGGGCAAAAATGTTCCGAGACAAAAACCACTGCTGAGCAAAAGAACCTTAAAGGTTCATCTCAGTTTTGCCAGAAAACATCTTGATGATCCCCAAGACTTTTGGGAAAATGTGGACTAGTGAGACAAAGGTTTTTGGAAGGTGTGTGTGCCATTAATTCTGGCGTAATAGTAACACAACATTTCAGAAAAGAGACATCATACCAATAGTAAAATATGGTGGTGGTAGCTGTTCTGCTGCCTCAGGACCTGGAAGACTTGCTGTGGTAAATGGAACCATGAATTCTGCCGTCTACCCAAACACTCTAAAGGAAAATGTCCAGCCATCAGTTTGTGACCTTAAGCTGAAGTGCATTTGGGTTCAAATCCAAAACACACCAGCAATTCCACCTCTGAATGGCTAAAGAAAATAAAAAATGAAGACTTTGAAGTGGCCCAGTCAAAGTCCTCACTAAATCCGACTGAGATGCTGTGGCATGACCTTAAAAAGGTGGTTTATACTCGAAAACCCTCAAATGTGGCTCAATTACAACAATTCTGCAAAGATGAGAGGGCCAAATTTTCTCCACAACGCTATAAAAGACTCATGGCCAGTTATCACAAAAGCTTGATTGCACTAACATTCATTTAGAAACTGCATGTTGTGTTTACTGGTCTTTGTCTAATATTTAAATTTGTTTGACCTGAAACATTTAAGTGTGACAAACATACAAAAAAATACTATTGCATTCATTTCTAACCCTGTCGATCCTGGTCACTCCAAATAAAACTTCCTCTTCAGCAACACTACTTTCAGCTCCACCTCCTGTCTTTTTGTCAGTGTCACTAGCTTCAAACCATACATCATTGCAAGTCTCACGCTTTACACTTACAAACCTTCCCTTTCACTCTTGCTGCTATTGTTCTGTCATAAATCACTGATGACAATCATATCCATCTACTCGACCCTCTCTGCAATCTCTTCTTCACCCCTCTTATATAGAACATGAACTAAAACCCAAAATAAAGCTTTGGGTAAGTTTTTGTACTAAACTAGGGGAATCTCTTTATCCACAGTCATGTTGAATAAGTGAAGCATTGTCACCAAAGCACTGTGATAGCAAAGTTGGGGATAGTACAGTCCAAAATAAAAAGCAAGTTTCCTTTAACTGGAGCAAAGAAGCCTGGCGCAAACTGTGAAATGCAATCTGAGGTCTTATAGGGACATGCAGTACTTTTGGCTATACGGTGTACTTGGGCACCCTCTAGTGGCTGCAAAATGTGCTGCACTGCAGTTTCAGTTAATTCAGAAAATCTTTTGATGCTATACAGTATTCAAATTTATATGAACAGGTCTAAATTTTAATATACATCCATGCATGTCATACATTTAATACAAATACATAAACATATAGGAATGTATTAACAGTTTAACTGTCTCACATATGCATCCAGACACACACACACACACACACACACACACACACACACACACACACACACACAGAAGTACAGCATGTGGGCGGTATCCCCGGCGCTATAAAACATCTTGCATCCCACATGCTTATATAACTCCCTCTCCACCTCCTCCAGCTGATCACTCATCACTTTATCCTCCGCAGGGAAGGAAAAACACCCCTTCTCACTCTCTCTCATTGAAATCAGCCAGGCGGGCGCCCCCTGCAATCGAGCATGATTTCGTTACACTGCCAGCATCAAAGAAGCACATCATTCCAAAGAGATCGGCCTGCATTAAACTGCATCTCCAAGTGAAGATTTTATGTTGGTAAAAATTGAATCATAAACCTGGACTATCTGTGACAACACAGAAACCCAAATGTCAAACCTTTTTATCGTTCCCCTTTACTAATATTTACAGAAAGAGAGAATTCAACATTCAGTAGTTGCTTCTTTTTCTTTTGTTACTGCAGATATCAGACCAGAAATCTCTACACCGAAATGAAGAAAGAAAAAGACAAAGCAATGTTATGATTTAACAGTAAAAAAAATGCACCTCCAGCACATATTGCACAGTAATGAGAAGAAATGCCTGATGGGCCTTCTTTACAGTATGGCCTCTGAATCAACTTCAGCCTTGTTCTCGAGTAAGAAGCCAAAGGGCTTACAGTAAGCCTGCATGGCTACTGAAGTATGACTTTCCGGTGTTATAATATGTACACTCAATAGGAGATACAAACTCACTCTGTCACCAAGGTGAAAGATGAGGACAAGAACCAGCAAGCATCCAGTTCACAAAGCACCAGCTCAGTCAAATCTATAGATAAAAGAAGTTTGTGGTTCCCTTCTGTAGTAATCTGTATTAATTTTATGGCTCTGCTCTGGGACCTCCGCACCCTTCATCGAGCATACACAGCAAGCCACAGGTGGGAAGAATGTAAGCGACAATATCGGACACAGCATGTTAGGAATGGGGGAGGGAGGGGGGTTGCCAAGTGGCTTGCAGCAACTTTAGGCAGGTTAAAGGAGCTTGAATAGCAGCTGGAAAATTGGATGGGATGAGATCAACTTGTGGGATGGTGGGTGAGAATTAGATGGTGCTTTGCCTGAACCAATGCTACGCTTGAGAATATGTGCAGAAATAAAATCCTTTTTCAAGAACCGATCATTCATAGTTATAGGCTAGACTCTGTCCTAAAGTCAGGGATGATATCTGACTATTGACTGAGGGATGTTTCGATGTGTGCTCAATCATCCAGGTAAGGAAATCCCAGAAATTGCAGCAGTTTCCCAATTTGCATATTAATGATCATGAAACAGCCTCTTGTTAGTCAGTGGTACTACTTTCGGCCACTATGTAAATGTATATAAGGCAGGTGAAACCTGCAGTGAGGTAACTTGGAGTAATGATGAAACTCTCACTGTGAAAACGTCCAGTTGAACAGAATCAAGTTTCTGGAATTGGCTGAGGGAGTTTGACCTCACAAGTGTATTCATACCTGTCTTGTTTGAACATATTTTCATGGGTTCTGCCACAAATTTCTTTAGCGAAGAAAAAAAGAAAGAAAAAGCGATGAATTCAGAACTCTACTACCTTGACCATTTGTCCGAAGTTTTAAGACGGGACTCACATTTATGGTTAAAAAACAAAAACTCAGAATATCCCTGAAACAGCTGAGCGCTGCTGTTTTTAGCAAATGTTCCTGGATTAAATGGTGAACTCACTGGGCACTATTTTCAGCTGCGAATTGATTTTTGTTGTTTTTCTGTGCTCTAGTGAGTATTTATGGCCACAGAAATGTAATGTGGAATTGACTCAAAGTGAACTGCAGAGCTCATTCTCTTGGGAAAAAGTAACATATCACCCAGTGGCTAAATTAGGTTTTGGCTTCCCATGTAATCCTTTGTGCTTTCATGAGATTTTATCTTTTAATATGGCTATTTTTAGCACTTTAGACTTACATTGATGAGCTCAATTTCCCAGATCTTTTTGACCAGCTCCATGGAAGTGTAACCATTGACAAGGAAAGACTTGGTGTAGTCCCCAAGCTCCAAAGATTCCAGCCACTCTGCCACTGATGTGGGGTTGTTGCCATCGTATCCGATAGGTCTCACCTTAAGTACACAGAGCAGAAAAAAGGGATTAAGGAAGAAGTGTATCTTTCGAGCGCACTTTTTATTACTTTTCTGTAGTTCTGTTTGTTCTCGCTGCATGCTCTTGTACATAATACGAGGCTGTGAGCACAGCGGATTATCTTTCTTCTCATTTTCCACATTTTAGACCTGGAGTTTTACTGCATAAAAACAGCTGCTATCTGAAGCAAGATCTGGTGCGAATGCTTACTGCCTACATACCTATTGCTAATTTCATTTTATTCCCGTGCCATGCTTTTTTTCTCAAGATGCATTCCATATTAAAGGCTTTCCTCAGTCCATAAGGAAACAGGTGAGGAAGCTAAACGAGTACAGGAAAAGGAAACACAAGCACAACTGTTGAGACGGTTCGTAAAAAAGACACCAAAAGCAGACTCACTGCTTGCACTGAGACACTTTGAGTGTAGCAGAGAATACATAATTCATTCACTTTTCTTTTGACAGTCAAAAGCACTTCAGAGAGCTGATGTTGCTTCAAGCAAGCATCCCGCAACCTCCACCTTAAGTTAAGCATGTGTTCGCCTACATGTGTCTGCACGAGTGTGTGCGTGTTTTTGTGAGAGGGCAGACAAAAGTTAAAAGGTTCCATCTCTTACAGTGTTTTGAAAAGTTTATTGGGGATGAGAGGAGGAAAATGCTGACCGGAGATCAAAGTTTTCTTTGGAGTCTCTATGAAGCCTGCTTATCTCCGAGCTCAGACTCTCCCCTTTCTCTTAGCTCTCTGTTGCAGACTCCTTTCTTCTGCTTTCACTGTGTGCAGCTGGGCACTTTTGATCTTACTTTGACTCTTGCACACTCACACAAATGTATTTGACCTTGCTAACATATAGCAGCAGCCTTTTTTAAAAAAAAATAAATCAACTTTCGGTCTCTTATCTGCAGCAAATTTTGGCTCAAAGCGCGTCGATATGTTTTTATTGAGTGCATTTTGCAGATGCGAGAAGGTATGGATTTAGCAGTTTCTCGCATCATTTAATTTTATGTGCTTTCAAAGCTGTGATAATGTGGCTTGGTGCACCTTTCTCTGCATGCCTCTACTTGGCATCTTGTTCAAGTGTTGAGCAGAACATGCAGAGAGATACCCAGCCACCCACAGAGAGTTATATCACACAGAAACAGATGTAGCAGAAGATTTGCTGAATTTTATATGAAACAAAAAGGACTGAGTACAGGCCGGCTCAAGATTCTCTCCTTCAATTGGTCATGAATTTATATAACTTCATTGAGATGGATGCTGCAATAAACCCGGTCCAGACTGACTAAATTATCCACTTTGTAGACTCTGTGGTATTCTTGTGTGATAGTGTCACTATTTGCAGCGCTGACCCTGGGCAAGAGCCGTATGGCCTGCAGGAGACGTTGTCTGTGGGCCGAGTTGAGGATTCCAATTTCCAGCAGGTCTTGGTCCTCCACCACATTGCTGCCCTGTAAAACACCAAATAACACACAGGGTTAGAAAACAGGTTACAGCACAAACCAACAAGGCTCCACTACAGATAACTGCTTTGCAAAATAACAACAGAAAAGCCACATCTCAAATTTCTTTTCAGTGTGAAACGCTTCACTTCTGGTACTTATAGCCTGACCCCGTTTAGCACTGCTTCTGATAAAAGTTTGCACTATCAGCAGCTTTCTTGTACAGCGCACTGGCAATGCATCACAACTCATTATTCTAACATAAATACAATGTGGTTTTTTCTAGACATTACCCGATGGAGCTGCATGCAAGAACACAAATGTCCACATCTTTCACATCTGACATTAGGTGGTCTTTACGCTGCCAGCTTCCAAGTGCAAAGTCTGTGTAATGTCTATTTGAGGACAGTGGATGTAATTGTCCTGTAAATACCCAGCAAGCTGGCCAGACAAGTGCCTGCCTTCCTGCATCCTTTACCCAAGCACATTTAGCATTTCTGTTAGTAAGAACGCATCTGCTTTTATGCGTTACATGTAGAGGGAGCAATTCATCTTTAATATTGTCCAGTGTTGACGTTTAAGCTGAACTCAGGTAGACTCTAAATCCCTGCTCTGTTTAATTTCAGAGATCTGGGTTTTCCTCCGCTTTCTATGGGAGCTTGTTGCCAGGCAGAGCCAAGTCAAAATTTCAAGTTATTATTTCAGAAATTTTGACTTAATAACCAAAAGTTTTAAGTTATCTTCTCATTTATGAGTTACTTTCGAAGTTTGATGTACCAAGTCAAAACGTTGAGATAATTAACTTGACATTTTGAGATAATAACACCCAAATTTTATGGATGATATTTTTCCCCCAGTGGTGGGAGAAAAAAATAAACGTGCTACCTCATTGCAGTTTTCTCCTCGTTTCATTAAGTAATAAAATCCTATTTGCAAACTCATCAAGTTTTCTTAAGTTTTGTAACTCTCTGACACAGAGTGCGCATTTGGTTTAATAATGTGGGGTAATGATGGTAAAATCTGAGTTTAAAAATCTCAGTATCATCTTATTTATAGCAGATATTATGAGTTAGAATATTTGAGAACATCCAAGTCCACAGGTACGTCTCTCTTTGAATCATCACACCTCTTAGATTTGCAGTCTTGCATCAACACTTCTATCTTGCTCCCTCTTCTTTTCTACTTTGATATGAGAATGTTTTAGCTACAGATTTGTAACAAGATAGCCATATGAAGCTAATGTGTAGATTTATATTATCTGGAGAATTAATACCACACTATTAAGAATGCCACATATAGCTGCTGTAGTGTACCTTTGAAAACTGTTTTTAGACCATAACATTAATAAATCGAGTTTATTCCTCAGATAATATTGCATTAAAATTTCATTATCTGTGAGGAAAAAATATCATATCCACAACCAACAGAGAGTGGCAGACAGCAGTACGATGGTCTTTTTTTAAGACTAACAAGAGCCTATATGGGTATCATACAGCCTCACCTTTAATTAATCCAATGGGAAGCCATAAGAGAGCTATCAGTCATTCTCCCGCTAGAGAGACAGAGAGGGAGTCTTCATGCAGACAGATAATTACAGGAAAGAAGAGATGCGGTGTGCAGGCAGACAGCTGTAGCACCGAGAAGCAGCGACTCAGCCAGAAATATGGTCAGAAATAGATTGTGACAGAAGTGAAAAGTAAAGAAAGGTAATCATCAAAATGATGGCAAAGAAAATGGGAGAGGAGAGGGACTGTGTACGCAGCCTGCAGGCAGTCTCAGGGCCATCCGTACACTCACAGCACACACGGACAGCGCGCACTCTGTGATAGGAGGACTGAAGGATTACGCTTGTCATTCCCTCCACATCTCCTTTATGTCAAACTAATAAGCGCTAACTAATAACACAGAAGATAAGAAGGAAAAAAGAACACAGGCAGATACCAGATAGCTGCTGTTTTCCTCCATCTTATTTCATTTCTGTGGAGAAATCGACGCTGGGAACACTCTGCCCTCGAAAAGGACATTTTGCTCCCTGGCTGTGACATTTTCATTCTAGGTATGCCATTGCTGCAGTTTAGTTTTCACTGCAGCTTCCTGAAGAGTTTCTGCAGTCATGCATGAAACATGCTGCTCTTTATGGCTCTCTCACGCAGATTCCTACGCCATTCTGCGTCCAGCTGTGTATCTGCTAATTGCATCTGCTTGTATTTGCATTTAAGAAGGAGGCAGCGTTCTGCATGCTGAATTTTAAATGGCTTCCCAGGAAAAGCGCTGCACGGTGACTACTGCAGCGCTCAGGTCTGTATATGCTAAAGTGAATTTGACTCCGTGTTAGACATGTACGCTCGGCGTAATGGCTTTGAACAGGTGCAGTGTAAAAAGAAAAAACTGGCAAGGAAGGAAATATCAAATATGAAAGAAAAGTGGAACGAAATGTGAGAGGCTGCATTAATGAAACAAGGAAGCAGTGCTGGAGTTAGAACTAAAAGATCAATGTGTGTGTTTTAAGAGATTTGAATCTTTTGGTGCAGCAGCTGAGCTTCTGTTGTGAACTTGTATAATGCATATCAGGGGCTTTGGTGAGTTAAATAACAGGTGGGTGCCATTTTGTAAGTAGCATTAAAAAACACTTTGGAGTTGGCTGTTTCCACCTCTCCGAACTCCACATCCAGCTCCAGGATTCAAGAAGCATCACTAAAGGGTAATGAGCAAACTTTTACAGAGTCTCTTGAGCAATTTCAAAGCTAGATTGTGCTTGGACAAAAGTACAGAGTCGCACCTCTTAACCTTCCAATACACCCGCCAGCCAGGTAGTCTGCTTTTACCAGCATTTGTGGAAGATTATGTCGTTCTAAAGAGCTCGCTGAATTGGAGCACGGTGCTGTAATAGGATGCCACCGTTGTAACAAGTCACTTTGTGAAATGTCTTCCCCTCTAGATATTCAACCATCAACTGTAAGTGGTGTTATCGTAAAGTGGAAGCGCAGACCATGTAAGCTACAGAGCGGGGTCGCTGTGCGCTGAGGCGCATGGTGTGCTCTGCTGACTCAATAACCTCATTTAACATCAGCAAAGAGAACTATGCACCAGCAGCTTCGTGGCATAGAGGTCCATGACTGAGGAGCTCCTCTAGGTGTGGCTGGCGTAATTGCACTAAACGGCAATGTGATGCATATTTTAATAATAAAACGTGAAGTCATGATGTTTTGTTTTTGCCTCAGTTAAATGAAATCTCTATCCATTTTGTTTACACCACAGTCTAAAAACCAACTGCAGAGCAGATCATATAAAAATAAACAATCTTATATGATGTAGTTAGCAGACTTTAAAGGTGTATAGCTGTGAGGTAGATTGGTCCATTTTGAAAAACTGGATGATTTTAGGACCTTACAAAGAACAGTAGTTTTTATTACAGTATTATTGTATAAGAATTCATTTAAAGCTTTTGAAATTAAGAGTGGGATTTTGCCATTTTATCCCCAATAAATCCAGTACTGAATTCCCTTTTGTAATCTGATTACTTCTAGATCTCTGAGTGAGCCTACTTCTGCTTTGTGTTCAACCTTTGAAAGATCCAGATGAAACATGCAGGTTGCAAAGAGATAGCTCCTGAAAATGACATAATGCGATCAGATGAATTACTTTAGAGCCTTGGAAAGCCCACATTAAACTAAATAAATGCCCATTAAAAGTGACTGGTGTGGCTGGTCCACCTGCCTGTCACTGTACTGGGCTGTGAAAACTAATGCAGCAGATGATCGGGCTCATTCTGTGGCTAAACCTTGGCTTCCACAATGTCTTCACCTACTCGTACACTGGGACCTCTGTGGGAAGAAGAACACTGCAGTTCATAGATCAGCTCCCAGGCTGATTAATAGAGCACAGAGAGGAGCTGGTGTTGGAGCCACAATGCTACAACTTCACAGCAGAGTAATGACTCCGAGAGTTGGAGCAGAGTAGATTGGAGGGGGGGATTCAAAGGCATGACTAATTGCTCCCTGTTGGGCTCCTGATGCAGAGAGATGGGGTTCCTCAATGTTTGTTCTTTCTCTCTCCAAACCTATTTTGTCCTGTTTCTCTTTGTCTGAACATTATGTTTGCCCTACAGTATGGCTACCACTTCCAAGTGCGCGTGATGGATCATGGGATCAATTATCACATGAATACATGAACACAACAGCCAGCAGAAATAAGTGAAAGCAACTAATGACGGTGTTGTGCTTCTCCTCCTCCTGCTTCTACTGTTTATCTTGTATTCTGGAGGTAAACATAGTTTTTATCTTATAAATTGATATGCAGGACTGGTATGAGCTCTAACAATCCATTATGGAGGTTTTTAGCATCCACAGAGTTGATACAATTGCCATAGCCCCAAGTTATTTTGTGATACTTAGACCACGCCGCTTAACAACGGTGCCAGAGAGGGCAAAATCTCTAAATGCAGAAATTAAAATTCATGTGCAGTAGCAGGCGGTTGAGGCTGAGATTAGAGATGGAGCAAAAACCGATAGTAGTGACGACCATTATCGGCGCCAACAGGCCCGGGCGTGTGCTACAAATCATGCTCGGCCTACTGTGTCTCTTTGCTCTCTCTCTGTTCTTTCCATGCCTGTGTTCATCCCTCGGATCTTCTCTCTTTGCGATTCTCCGTTGCGCCGCTTATTTCAGAAGCGTTCCTCTTTCCTCATTATTTTGTTGCCTCTCTCTTACTTACTATTCAAACCCTCTCTTCTCTGTCCTCACTTGCACTTTTAGTCTGTAATTCATATTCCTTTTGGTTTCTTTACAAAAGTTGTTGCTCTTAGATTTATCGCCTTCTCCCGTGTGAAGAGGCAGTGACTTAAGTTTCTACAACTTTGCAGCAGTTTGAAGATATTCGGTTCCAGAATAAATCCCTTCATAAGCTGTATTAAATGTAACCACCTTATGAAATATGGATACTGAGATTGTGTTATTTCTAATGCTGTTGTTTCCTAACTTCCCTATGAGGAGAAGCTCAGGGTCAAATTAATTCCGCTAGCTTTGCATGCTTTTTTTTTCTAATTCAGCTGCTGTTTCTTTATTATACATAATGCTTCACCTCTCCATCTCTTTCACTGCAGCCTCATTCTTCTGCAGCTGTGGAGTCTTTTATCCTTCTTTTATTTCACTGTGTTGAATGAAACTAAATAAAAAGCATCATGATTAAGGAGGTTTCACTGCACATGGCATTCTTTTGTATTAGTGTGTGTATCTCAGTGTCTCTACAGTCCACTGATAACCAGTTTATGTGGCACTTAGTAGGAATTCTCTACTATTTTCTATCACAACTGTGCTTTTTAAAAAAAATCAGCTTTCTTCACTATCCTCTATCGTTTGGATATTCTGAGCATATATATGTGCTGGCATGCAGTGTGTGTGTGTGTGGGTTTGATTGTAATGAGTATTAGCTGGGACAATGTGACTGCAGTTAGAGGGCTAAACAAGAAGAATGGGCTTCTCGCTCCAGTAATCCCATAAATATGACGTAGCTTTGCTTTCAATTCTTCTCTCACTAGATGCATTTGCATCTTAGAAAACATATAAAAGGGCTGCTGCTCGCCATGATGAACAACTAGGGAGCGGTAATATCACAGACTCTCCAGTGCCCTTCAGTTTTATGAAGCATTTTATTGTCTTTCGGCTCCTTGTTTTAGTTTCACAGCACACATCTTGACCATTTAGGTTCCCTGCACCCATCGGCATAACTTCCAGACCCGGGAGGCAGCTATTTTTAGTGAGAAAGCCCAGAAACACCCGCTGTACAAAAAGCAACTGGATAATGTATGCAGATGAGCACCTAAAAAAAACTCTTTTAAAAAAGGGTAGGAGGAAAAAAAAACCAGATCAGAGGAGGTAAACAGAGAGTGACTACATACATTTGCCAGGTGGCCACTATCTCAAAATCTATTCAAATATATGCTCTTGTTACACCCTGTCTGCCGCCTGTACCAGGGTCCAGTATCTGTTATGAAAAATGCAACCAGCACTATTTTTTGAAGTGTAGCACATTCATGGAAGAGGCCACCGCATGCTGCTAGGACTACAGCAGATGCAGCATGTGTTGTGCTTAGTTTCTGTCGCATGAAATTTGGTACAGTTCCAGCTGAGAATTTTTAGCACAAGGTTTAATAAATGGTTCATTGTTGTAAGGACGTTATTTACTCTCTGTTTGACCGTTCTGTCATTGCTTTCCAACATTCTTTCAAAACTCCCTCTGGACGTGATCCCTCCCTCTGTGATCACGTTACTGTACTCTTGCATTACAGAAGTCTTTTAATTATCTAAATGATCGGCAGTTAGAAAGAAAGAAATGGTGCATTTGCCCCTATAATAGAAAGGACAAAAACACCAGAGCAATCTGCAACTTTTCACAAGAGATGATATGCAAGAAATGAATGTAAGCATAAAGGAAGAAAACTATGCAGGTTGCAAGCACTATGAAACCTCTGCAAAGCTCCTGCTATGGCAACTTGCTAACATAAGAGACTTTTCGCATTAACAAACTAGAGATGAACAGTCTTGTAGCATCATTTGTTGCATCATATTAAGTGAACTTTGGGGTGTGTTTTCCTGACAACTTTGCTGTTTGCTCTAATCCTTCAATAATGAAACAAAGATTTAGGGTATGTCCTTTAAATTAGGATGGGAATTTGTACTGATACGTGGACATATATACAGTAAGGCTTATTGTTTATTAAGCTGCAGAATACCACAAAAGTAGTGTCAAGTATACAGGAATTAAATAAGTAATGCATTGTTTTAATAAAAAAAAACCCCCAACAAACACTGAAGAAGATTTTACGACAGACGATAGCGAGCGTAAGAGGTTAAGCTACCAACAAATATCTTAATGAAGAATCGCTTAGTAGCTCATTCAGCAAGTCAGAGTGCAAAACAAGACATGAGGGCCTGTTTGGATACAAACAGAAACAGCTAACGTGAGTCAGCCTCTGTCTGTCTGTGTCCATGCTCTTGCATATCTCTCTGTCTTTAAATTTTCCATACATGAACGGTCACTGAAGTGGATGTGATTAGCCTCTATCCAGTGTCCTTCGTATAAAATTCTGCATCCATAACTACTCCTCGCCATTTGTCCATCAATCCAGCAGCACTCGTCCTCTACTGGGTGGTCAAGGTGACCGGACACGCCCACACTCATGACCCCTATTAGCAGTAAATGATAATGGTAGATTGGAAGGCCCATACTTAAACAGTATTCATGTCTATATAGATGTATATATTCTTGCACACCACATGGGGCCTTTTCACAGTTATGCACTGACGCAGATCAAACTTGAGGGCAAATTAATTTGCAAACCAATCAGCTGTACAAATGAACTGGCCTTGAAACGGGAAGAAAAAAAAGCTTTTATTTTGTAATAAGCAGAGTCGTGGTTTGAATCATCCACGCCACTCGATTTCCCATACTGAGTGAAATGAATGTGGCACAAAGCTTTCGTTCAAGAACCCAGTCAACAATAAAAAAAGAGCTGCTCTCGCCCAACACAATGCCTGTAGCCTGTGCCTAAATCGCATTAATATCAATTTGTGGTGGACACTGATTTCTTTCCCCCTCTAGGTTGAAAAACATTAGCAGCTTTCTTGTTTAGTCATGACTGTTAAAAAGCATAAAAGGAGTTACAAACTCCACTCAGCATGGGGGACACCAGCGAAACTTTAACACCCGGAGAAAAGCGCCACTTAGAAAAAGAGACTTTGAAGTTACTCTGATGTTTGCGAGGCAGCTTCATCTTAGCTCTTTTCAATATTAATTGTATCTAAAGGCGTTTCAGAGGAGACGGTTGAGCTATTGAGAATACGTTTTTAAAGAGGGGTGATGGGATGGAGGGGATAAAGCCAGGAAAACAGACAATCCCAGAGTCTCTCAGAAACAATGTTATTGACGATAAACTAGGTCCACATGAGAGTAATCCAGATACATAAATGGTGGTGCACAGCCACAGGCTTAAAAAATACATGTGAGCTCAAAAAAACAAAACAAAAAGCTGTGAACAGCCTATGTGTGACGTTAACAGTTGCCTGGACACTAACAGCTGCTGCAGTGACTCCTACCTTCTGCTCATTAACTTACCAAAGGAGGATGTAAACAGAAAAATAATGTAATGTTCTGCAGACACCCATGAAACTCAATTCATTATGAGAAAATCGATTTATATAAAGTTCCAAATAAAATTAGAAGTTGTGCTGAAACTCCAGATGGCAGGTTGGTTTTAGATAAATATCTTATTAAAAGATAGTTCGAGATAATGCTTCTGAATGAATCTGTATGTCAATAAAAAATTCAAGTATGCTTTATATGTTGAGCTTCATTAGGAAATATTATCTGCTATCTTGCCATCATCACTGCATTGATGCATCCCCTAAGTACACAAGGCAACAATGGCACCATTTCAGCCACCTTGACACAGAAACAGTGAACGTGCTCCAGGTTTTAACTTGCAACTTGGGCTGACTTTCGAGAATGGCTAACTAGATCAAACAAAGACCAAGAAGTTCTCTAAAACTGCATGTGTTCCCAACAGTTACCAGCTTAAGAAAATTTGGAATTTCTGTCTTTCTCCATCCCGATATTGTACTTCATTCTCAGAGCGTAGGCCTACTCATGGTTTTTAGGAAGTCCGAGCCTTCAGTTATCTGGCTCCTGTACAGTGGGTTCAGGAGATGAGCACCATTTCTATTGTGATACTGAAAACTTTACTTTTTGATCAAGCTCATACTTAAGGATGCTCTGTCGACCCTGAACCATGCCTTAGATATGTTGCTATATATTAAGACTGCTAGGGGACCTCCAATTACGGACTTTTTTCACTCTGCATGGGTTTATATGTCTTTGATTATGCCTCCTTTCTCCTGCATTTTGAAAAGAGGAGCATAGAAAGACTACAAACAACTTAGGCCTTATAGCTAAACTGGTCACAGCAGATGACTGCCCCTCTTTCAGACTCGTTCTGCAAAAAGTCTCTTCCTGCTAAAATGAAGTTCTTCCTGTGAGTCTTTACCTCACAGTGCAACATACACTGAGCTAACTGTTGTTGTGAATTAGTGCTATACAAATAAAACTGAACCGAATTCATGTGACTCAGAAAAAAGGTTAAACTTATGCTCTCTCTAATGGGTAGAATTGTATATTTTGAAGACACACTGCACTGCAATTATCACCATGTTTAATGCTTTATCTAAGACGACCCAGATACACCTAATGCTTAAAAACCATTTCATCTGTATTAAATACTTTAACCACAAGATAAACTGTGACCACGTGTGGGAGAAACACACAACAGAGAGACGGTGTGATTTCATCCTGTTGCCAGGGTAACTAAAGGAACAGATGCAGGTCACACTGAGTGTAGGACCAGAACGCTCACACAGGCTTACATGCATCCATAAATACTTATGGTGATCCATGTATACCCTGGTGGTTGACCTGATGTCAGAAACATCAACATTTATCTGCATTCTCTCTTCTGGATGTCAAGAAGTCAGGAGAAAATAAGAGGCTGTAAGTCAACCAGAATTAGAGAACTGGATAAACCCTCAAACCCCCTTATATCTGCCATTTTTGAGATATCCCCCCCCAATAGTAATAATAATCTCCAACTGAAGAGGAAGTCATCCAGTCAGCATCTCTCTGCTTTGTCTCCCATCTTTCTGCTTCTGCTGCAGTTTTTCTTGATCGAGCGTCATCGCTTCTCTACTGCTTTCTCTCCTTGTTTTCATTTCCTACTTTCCTGCTCATCCCTCCCTCTTCCGTGGATATCTTTCCCACTAACACGCACATGCAACATCAAAAGAATGTCCAAAATGACCTAGCGAGTTTCTCTTCCTACGTCACTGATTAAGAAGGGATTGCATAAACTAGAGGAGACGATCAGTTTGGATCCCGATCCGCAGGCTACAGGTGGTTGTGTGCACAGTTTTTCCTCTGTGTGCAAGCGGATGCGTGCAAAAACCGTAAAACAACTGTGATTTCAGCATGCATTTTTATTGCAGCATGAGCACGTATGTGTGCAGCATGATGCTGGAGCTGGATTTTTTGCTGTGGCAGAAATGTGGTGTAGGATTTCTGTGCGTAGGAGGACCTCACATGGCATCAGATGGGAGAGGCAGTAATGATGGGAAGAATGAAAGAAAGAGAGAGAAGATGATGCAAAAAAAGAGGAAATTCAATAAATTCAAACTAAAAAATCAGAGTGATGGAGGAAGCATACTGGTCATGCAAATCCCTGCACAGAAGACAATGACATGATGAGCTCGAGGAGCAGAGAAAGCTTGAAGAAGGGCTTTCTTTTCCCCCAAAACACAATGAAAACACTCACCATAAACTGGACGTTGTCAAATCCATTGGCCAGCAGGTGGTTCTCGTACTGGACCAGGCCGATGGAGTCTAGCCACTGGCCCACAGACTGCAGCGGGCAGCGGGGACCTATAAGGGGGTGGAGGGGCAAACGTTTCAGTAGGGAGTAGCCATCCACGCGGTAGCAGCGGCAGTCCGGCTGAGACAGCTGGCACTGCCACATCATGTTGTGGCGGGCAAAGTGGCTGTCGAAGGAGCCCGCCATGCTTTTGAAGAGTCTTTTGGCAAGGCAGCAAGACAACAAAGATGAAGGGAGGGCAGGTAGAGGGGGGAAAGGGGGGAAGAAAAGGAGGCTAGGCAAGGGGCATGGTGAGTATGAAGGGGGTCAGCATGCAAGGGTGCAAGCAGGTAAAAGTGGAGGTTAAGACGTCCAGACGCTTCTTTCTCTGAATCCAGCTGGAGGAAAGATGGGAAGGGGCTGAGGGCTGAAGTTGTATCCAGAAAAAAGCTTCTGTCATGGAGGTTAAATCCTGCCAGAAATGGGTGATGGATAAGACTGGAGGTATAGATCCGCAAGCAAAAGCGACTGTGTGTTTGTCGTGCACAGCACAGCAGCAGCTTCTTTTCAGCTGTTGCGCTCGCTTGGCTGCTCCCCGGAGCTTGTGTGAGTGTGTGCACGCAAATGTGTGTGTGTTTCAGAGAGAGAGAGAAAAAGAGAGAGAGCTGCCCGCGTTGTAGATTTCTCTTTATCAAGTACTCCCACTCTCATCTGTATGCTTCTGCAGCCTCCTCTCTCTCTGTCTCTCTCTCTTTTCTGAGAGCACTGCTCTCCTCCTTCGTTCCCTCACTCTCTCAGTCTCGCTCGCTTGCTCTCTCTCTCTCCCTCGCTCACTTTCCCCTGTCTACCTCCAGTCTCCGTCTTCTCTCAGTGTCGATCATCACCCTGCTCTCTCTCTCTGCCGCTCTACATATATCTGGCTCGCACTGCTGACAATAGTCCTTGCAACATCTTCAGCTTCTTTGTCTGCGAGCTGAGCTGCCAACCGCTCATACCAGCACCATGCTGACTGTATCCATGTGGCCATAAATATACACACACGTCTGTGTGTGCGCGCGGTGCTTTGTATATGTTGTTGGTGGGAAGAACTGGTGTGGCATAAACTGGATTTCTCTCTGTGGTAACCATGGATAAAAGCAGCTTTGCATTCACAGATGAAAAGAGAGAGAGAGAGAGAGAGAGGATCAGGAGGTGGAGGATGGGGGACTTAATACAGGGAAAGGGGGATGAATGCAGTAAATAGAGATGACTAGTGGAGACTTCAAGGTATGCAGGTGAGGAAACTGGCAAAAACAGTGCTTTTCTGTGCAGAAAAAAGTTACATTTTTCCTGTAAGAACCACACAATATCACTTACAAAACCACCCACATGCTAATCAGATAAATTCTTAAATTAACTACGTCAGTCTTAATTTCATAGTTTTGGCCATCATTTCTATCAATAATATAAAAAAGCTTCTTAGCTGAAAATAAAAGAGGAAATCAATTATTCAAATTTTAATATTTCCTTGCAAATCCACCTCTCTCTAATATTCCATTTACAACCTATATAGATTTTACAAATCCAAAAAGATGATAATAATTTTTAAAAAATGCAAGTTTAACATTACTATTTTAAGTGACTTCTTATCTGCACTGCTATGCTGTTACTTTCCCCTCATTATTTCAAACTTGACCACATGTGGGGTCTCTCTTTTGTTTCCTATAATGGGTCTAGCTGACAGGGTCAATGCCTCAGTTCAAGTTATGCCGGACCCAGTAAGAGCTGAGCTCCTATAAGATCTGTGGCAGTTGCTAATTCATCATTAACACCCATTATTTCAATTACAAATAATGTGTTTTTAATGCGATCAATAAGCTTAAAGAAACCTTTTTCTAAAAGATCCATGCACAGTATAACGTTGTGTGAATGGCACTTTACCACCAGGGGGTACAGCACATTATTTTGCAAACATTTCCTGTTAAAAGCACACACAATATAGACTGTATATCAATGATGGGTGTAGCCACCCTTTGGTTTTTGAAGCACTAACTTAAAGCATACACATTTTGTGTTTTTTTGAAACCCAAAGTGAAAGTGGGGTTCTAAGTAACTGTTAACAAGCTTTGTTAGCAATCCGCAGTGCTTCACTGTAGATGTGCAACACAATTACACATACCTGCTAATTAGTGCTTAATAGCATATTAGCAAAACACTGGAAATTTGCTGGCAAAAACTGAGGCAAAGACCTATTCAGCAGGCTGTGAGTATATTTATACCACAGTAACAGAGAAAGCAACAGAGCATGATGGTAAAGTGCAAACTGTGTCCATACTGCATTATAATGTTGACACAAAGCTAGCAAAGAACTGATTGTATGCTGAACCCAGTCCGGCAGCCAGAGCCTGAACTTTAAAGAGGCACTCATTCAAAGTCGCTTTGGGCTGGTTTTCAGCTTTGCTTTGTGTTGTTGGCTTTCTGTTCAAAAGAAAGATTGTGTGTCCTTATTACTGTAGGGTAGGGATTTTTGTCGGTGTATGGGACTGTGAAAATGCATTAGAGGGCATATTACAGAGTAACACAAAAGTAAGGTAATGAATAGCGTAAGAAATTCCATTCTCAGAAGTAAATAAGCAAATTAGTAAGTAATTTTTTTTAAAGTATCAAGTTATGTGTGAGTAACACTCCAACACTGCTAATTTATCTCACTACCCAAGGTTTGGTAATAACAAAGCTCAGATTCTAACTTGTCATAATCTCTTAATTACTCAGCAACTGCTATGTTAAGTGCAATACTACCATACTATGGAAAAATGGTGGGCAACATATGAGCATATGACTAAAAATTTAATTGATATGCATGACTTGCCCTTAAAGTCAGATTCACACACACTCACTCATACATGCCCGTGCTTACCTGAGGTATCATCCTTGATGTCCAATCCACTGCTTATTCCTGCCCCAATGGAGCTCATAATCTTGTCAATCTGATCAGATCAGAGAAAGAGAGTGAGGGAGAATCTCAGTTAGAGAGATGTACAGCGTGTGCAAGGAAAAGTCATTTCCCAGTAATAAGGCTAACCTCTATTTCTAGATTCGAGTGTCACATAGCATGATCATTATACCAGCCTGCATGCTCAATGCCAGTCATTCCCCCTGTGAATTGGAAAAGCATGGAGGAACGGGAAATTTAAAGACACCAGAGCAGAGATGAAAGGAGAAGACTGGATTGGAGAGAGCTAGTGTGGCTTCATTAGTGTCTGACTACTAGCAGCAGAATGATCATCCTCAACCCTGGACCTGCTGATAACCACTTAACTACGCAACCTGCACATCCACCTACGTTTCAGCACCGCTGGCTCAGAGGTCAGAGAAACCCGAGTGTTTAAGGAGTCAGGTCTGACAAATTCCAATGCTGCTTACAAGCTGACAGACCATGAAGGTGGTCTTTGTAATGGGATAAACTGAAAGTAATTTCTGCATATGTTACTACACACCAAGCACCAATGCAAATGCAAGCAATAAATCAAGACTCAGTGGTAGATTTAAAGTTGATTTAAAGCTGATGTGACATTTTTCTAAACAACTTTATTTTGAAGTAAAGTAAAGCTAATGAATCAAAAATGTTGTTAATGATACATTATCTAAAAAAAAGAAAAAAAATGACATGTATAACTGCAACTATTTAAATGCAGTAAGACAATATTGGCAGGGAGGTCATCTGTAGGTCTAAAAAGTCTAAAAGCAGTTGGTTTGGGTCAAGTCGAATCCTATTATCCTTTATCTAATATGATGGAACCAAGATACTTGAAGGTCTTCACCATTTCCTGTCTTATCCCACTGATTTTGAAATCTAAGTTGATACCTTGGACATTGTTGGTTATGAGCTGGGGCAATGCTTTGTCAAGATGTTCCAGCATCTTTTCTTGCAAGTTCATCAATATCATCTGCACAATGCAAGTTCTAGCAGATCTAACATAACAATGCACAGTCATTCAAAGCAGGGATAGAATGGTTACCTTTGAAGAAATGTCAAACAGTTTGCAGGTACTAATTCCAAATATGATCAGATGCATTTACTAGATCTACAGCAGATCTCTGGAGTATTTAAGCTCGACATTTTAGCTCCCCTACAAAATAAAATTAATGCAACCCATGTTTCATGTGTCAGGCTCAGATTAAGAGACTAATCTGGGTCACTTGAGTTTAGATTTTGACCAAGAAGAACCCCCCAAATAACCATAATGTTTGTATAAACCAGCATATTGGACTGCCTTTCAGCTTGGTGCACTAAAGAGAATGAGTATCTTCAAATCACTGACTGTTATGGAATGTCCCTTGCCACCCCTCTCTTCTCAATAATGCAACACTTTCCTGAGCATGTGATAGATATAGAGCAGCTTTGTTATTTTTTCCTCTGAAATCCCTGTTTACCAACCTTAAATTTCCCCGGGGCCAATCTAACCTTATCTCTTCCTCACGCAGCATGCAATTATCCAGAAAAAGAAATATGAGAACTGTGGAAAATTCCATATGGCAATTCATCATCATCAGGAAGTCATGAGCTGCATGGAGGAATTAATGAACATGTGCATGCAAATGTGGAAAGGCACGCACAAATGGACTTCCACTGACATGCATTAGCGTTACTTTAAAAATAGAGAGACTAATTAAGGCATCCCCATGATTACATGTGATGGAACTTGCTTTTTTTGCAAAACTTGGTTTTTCATTTTCTGGGTGTGTCAGGGTGCAACGAGTGCTTTTTTCTGAGGCGTGAAGAGTGAGCAGAAGTCAATGTGTCTGTGACCTCAAATGGTTATAAGGATCCAAACAGTGGTGTCCAGTCAATGCATCACATCTGTGTCAGAGACCCTTTAATATCAAAAGAACCCCGGGCACAAACACACCAAGACCAAAGCATGCAGCACCCTGGACCTCAGCTCTTTAATAGAAACTAGAAACTGCCTTCTCTCAGATACATGGGTCTTCCCTGCAGCTTCATCGCTGGTTACAGAACAAAATCAATATGTGAGCATGTTAAATTAGCACTTGGGCTCCTTCTGCACTGTAGTAGCCGAGTGTATTTTAAAGGGAGGAAAAATTGAAGCGGCTCACTGCTGTGGGTGCGGAGTTTTCAACTGTTTCCTGCTGAGACGGTTCACTTTGAGAAAGCACGATGGATTGAATCCATTTTACCACCAAAATAAATGCAGTGTCAGAGCAGAGGCGCTGACAACTTGGCTTCTTCTTTAATGTTGCAATTGATGCTAAATGTTGGGTGATAAGCTGTGCGTGTCAGGAAAACTGTCTTCTTACCTCTTCCCACTCAGCAGTGAAAGACGGCGTTCTCTCCAATCTCCCCTCCGGGCTGGCGCCTTCACGTGGGCTCGGACTTCCAGGGCCCTGGCCCCGTGATCCGGACCCCCAGCTGTGCTCTTCCTGTAAGAAAAAAAACAAAAAACCACACACAGAAAAACAAAACACTTTATGTTTAATTACTGCACAAATAGAGACCACGAAATGCAAAAGTTGCCAAATATTTAACCTTAAAAATATGAACAACTAAAACTGAAAATAAGTCCGTTCAGTGCTCATCAAACTTTCAGCTGTAATGGCAGTATTTTCATCAAACAGATTATGTATTTAGCTCATGATTTATTTACAATGAATTACAGAAGTCTCATAAAATGTGCTGCGGCAGAGAACATTGTGACCCAGATTGATGAGTTATCCAATTGGCTGGACTGGTTTCTGCTCTGTCTAAGTCACATGACACAGCAAGATGCAAATTGTTTTTATATAAGCGAATATTTACGATATTTGCATTTGTGCTCAGTACAACAATACTGGAGACTTCTTTGCTTGTGTAGACGTTTAAAAAGAGTGAAGTTTTACTTATGATGTCAAATGAATTCTCAGAAACACTTAATAAGAAAGACTCTTATTAATTTAGGGCTCTAAATGGCAGAATTCATGTTCTTTTTAGTGCTCTGGCTGCATAGAGAATGATACTTTTAAGATAGCGAGAACTTACCTGTATGGGAGACACTGCCACTAGGTTAGAATCAGACTTGGAAAGAGATTTCGAAAGCTGCAGGTCCAACACACTGCGCGGCATGGACCTCATCCTCCCAAGGGTGCAAGCCCTTTCCTCGTAGCCAATCCCAGGTGAACTGTCTTTGGATGTCGCTCCTGTCTGGCTTCCCCGTAAATCTGCAACTTCTCCGTTTTGACCAGAGGAACAAGAGGGTGGGTGGCTCAGGGTAGACCATCCACGAGGCAGATCTACCTGTTCACAGTTCCTGGGTTGAGCCTGGTCCTGGTTGACCTTGGTGTGGAAGATAGTCCGGTACACAACCTGTGGCTTTCGAGTGTCGTTGGCTAACCTCTGAGAAGATGACTCACTTCCTGGCCGGGAGAAGACCTGACTGGCTCCTCCACCGATCACAATGCTGAACTCCGGGGTCTGCAGAAAGTTGCTCTGGACATCTGTATTTTTAAAGGATTTGGGGCTGTAAAGGTGGTAAGGCGTATCGGGGGGTTCACAGGCTGGTGAAGATCCATGAAGCAGGCCTGCAAACTCCTCTGGGATGTGACTCTTCCTGTGGTCCTGTGACAGAGCGTTTGATTTGGAGGACGAGCAGGGAGGAGGAGGAGTCGGGTCTCGCTGATAAGGGACGTCGTCTGCAGACAGGACACATGCACAAAAAAAATTTGATTACCATTAACTCAAACAAATTAACCTAAGCATGTGCATTGTATTTGAGTCAAATGCCAAAACAATGATACAATTAATTAATTTACTCCAAGAACAGACAGCAAGTATAGAATAAAGTGCTCATTAAATAACAGAAAGAGAAAGAAAAGTAAAAACTACACAAAACAAGCATAGCTGCAAACAGGAAGATAAGAACAGGGTAATGCATCTTCAGCTTCCCTTGTAGAAGAGCTGTTTGTTTCACAGAGGAGGAGTAACAGGGCCCCGGACTTGAATTTTGCACCTCTGCGCCTTCGCTGTGTGGGTGCAAATAGCATGCTTGTGCATCTGAACTTACAAGTATGTATGAACTCATCCAGACAGTATTCTCAGACCATTGATGGGGTTTGAGTTTTTTATTTTATTTTATTTTTTTTCACGTCCACTCACTCTGTCTCTGTGCAGCAGTCAGAAAGAAACTTCTGAAAGCTGCTGTAAATGTGTGTGTGCGTGTTTGTGTGTTATTGTATCAGTGTATGCTTATAATTACATACCCATTAGTTACAACTTAAGTCATGTATGTTTACATGTGTTTTAAAAAGATACGCTCATTTAATTTCACCAGAATGGTAAATGGTCTGTATTTGTATAGCGCTTTTACTAGTCCCTAAGGACCCCAAAGCGCTTTACACTACATTCAGTCATCCACCCATTCACACACTGGTGATGGCAAGCTACATTGTAGCCACAAGACGAACGGCCAACTCTTGAGCCACGATCGCCACATTCTCAGACTCATGACAAATCTTACACTAAATATGAGAGTTTAGCAAAGGAATGGCTTAGAATCGAACAAAAACTAGTTAGTTAATTTCTCAGGTAGGAAAGGAGCTGCTTCGCCCATGCACTGACTTTACTATTAATACCGAGGAACTATAATCCATCTTTCATATACAAACTGTGGTTTTTACACCCACTGTGAAAATAATAGACTTTGACATCCACCAAGCATCTGACTGGCAATTACTTCATTACTGCAAATGCAGTAAAAGCATACCTGTATAGAAAAACACACACATAACACAACCAGTCATGGACTGGCCTCTATAGAGCCCAGACCTCAACATTATTAAAGCAGTGTGGACTCATCTTTACAGGAAATGAAACAAAAAGCAGTCAAGATTCAAGGAAGAGCTTTGAATGTCTGGAGAACTATTCCTGAAGACTGCTTAAAGAAATGACAAGAAAGCGGCCTAAGGAAGTTGACTGTGTAGACAAATAAAGTCAGTCATACCAAATACTGACTTTCAAGCTCATTAGAATTGTACAGATTCTGTTTTTGCCTTATAAATTGTATCACTTATGTACTTTTATGTACTGTCATTGCTGCACCTATTTCCCATTTTTTGAGGGGGAAAAAATAATAAAAACAAAAGTTTTCACTACTTCACACACAGAATAACTCTTAACAGTCAAATACAGTTGCTTGAACAAATAGAAAAATTTTACACTCTTGTAATCAAAACTGTCACTGGAATAATGGCATGTACCCTCACTGGCCCACACACACTGAATTTACAATCATTTGACTGCATACCCCCGCTGCCAGCCACATCCTCGACCCACACAAACAGACACTCAATGTCTCGGTTTGTCAGCCAGTTTTTGCAAGCATTCTCTGACTGTCTTCTGCACAACAAGCCACACATCAATATGCAACAACTGCATGACGCAAGAAGAGAATACACAGGAAAGAAAGCATTAGTTGGCTGTTTTTGTCTGAGGAACCCCCCACCCAGAAAGTTTCCAACTAAAATTGCTCACTATGACTGAAACAGGAGATGATTCAGTTCTTCTAAAAACATTATTAATGCGACCCCTCAAACACAGACATTTCTTTGTAAATGTGTTTCGTTTTGACTGCACCGTAAAACACACCCATCCACATTTCAGGTAATGAGGGATGAAAGCATGACTCATCCTTGAGTATTGCATCTACTGAAAATGTCATTTCTTACACAACCTGAAAGCATTTCGGATGATTAAGCCCCATCATTTTTCAGGATAAATGGGACAAAGTGGGCAAAAGATTAGTAATCCCCCCCTAACCTCTGATCTTAATACTTCTCTCTCATTGTCCACATTGTGTTACTTTGGCCGAGCAGAAGCATCCATAAGCCTAGCCATCTCTTATCACTATCTCACACACAGCGAATGCTTACAACATAAAGTAAATGTATCTATTGTAAATTATTTGTCAGAATAATCACATGAGATGCAGTAACTGAATTGTGATTGGCCCTTAAAAGGCATCATTAAGATGATTTTCCCCTCTCTTTTCTTTCTGTACATGCTTTTCTCAACCCTGTTATGAATTTCTTTTGCTCCCTTCACTTCCCCTCTTTGTAATAAAAATGAAAACAGTTGGCAACAGGTGAGTCTACCGGTAGCTATGGCAACAGCGAGCGCCAGCATCTCTCGCAGTCATCGGGCAGCTGAGTGTCTTTGACCTCCAGGAGAACGAGGGGAAAAGTGTACAGTGGATAAACACGGCAATCAAATCAGCAAGTTGTTTATCCAGACAGAAAACAAACAAAAAAACAAAAGCCGAGCAGATTTTTGATTTGATGAAAAAACAGAAGAAAAGTTCTATGAAAAGTTTCCATAAAAATGTATTTTAAGTATAAATAGACCAATACGTCTAACAGCCTGCTAACTATGCTTTTCTTCTTCTTCCCCTGCAAACAATCGATAGATTCCCCCTCTGAGTTGTTTTCACCTTCATTACTTATCCATTCCTGAGTGTCCAGTCTTCCCTCACCATCCTCTGTGTCTTTGAGTAAGTCTGTGTGTGTCTGTGTGTGCGTTTCTTACCTGGAGATCCAAGGCTAGCTTCAGCTCTAACTAAAAAGCAGTCAAACTGTGTGCACCCTGCCCTCGCTTAAGTACAGCCAATATCTAAGAATCGCAGGGCGAAACAGCAGCTGCATCACTGCATACCTGCATTTTATTGCGACACTAGTATGAAAACACACAAATACACACAAGTTATGGCATGCAACGGGACAGCCCAGGAACTAATCTTCACCTGAAAGCAAACAGCAGCAGCAATGTAAATGTTTGTGCAATAAATACAGATTTGTCATAATTAGAACTAAATGCCAACAGTAAAGGCTGCTGCTGACCGGCTTTTTAAACAATAAAAGTCTTCACTTGTGCACGTCCTTCTATTTTTCCATAGAGAACAAGCAGAAAAATAGAGAGGGAGAGAAATACAGCTGTGATGGAGTATTTACTGTATGTAGTGTACGTTAAGTAAATGCTGCTGCCGTTTCTACTACTTTTCATTTATCGGAGTTCTTTAGTGTCATAGCTGCCCAGCACTTCCTACAGGTTGTAGCCCAATTCAACACACTATTCTTATTCAAAAGAGGTATTGAGTGTATTATGTATTAGCACTGAGAAGTGACTAAATTAAGCTTAATGGAAGATGTCAATATGCACACTAAATGTTCAAGATAGCTGGGAGAGAATCCAAATAAATTCATTATAGATTTTTATAGCCAGCAAATCAGCAGAAAATGTTAAATTTGTCAACGTCTGGTAAGGAGAAGACTGGAGTAGATCAACAAAACACTGGAACACGGGAATTAGCAGTTCCTGCTCCAGGCAGACAACAATATTATTGTTGCTGTGGTAAGCACAACCACATCACCTCCACTGTAGTCATGTGCTTATTGATGTAACCAGGTAACCTCCGGGTAACCTCAATGTTTTAAGAGTGAACTAAACCTAACCATGTTATTTTTGTGTTGTAACTTTACCCACAGTGTCTGAGAGCTTTAATTTACTTCTAGGAAAATCCCTTTACCACCTCAAAATGTAGCTGCTTGGGGATAGCACTTCCTGAAATTTCAAATACTTTGGCCCTGCAGCACTGATTTTCTGCGTACAGCCAACATTTTCTGTAGCTCTATAAACAGTTTGCATTGGGTTAATTGTTCTTTAGAACATACACATATTTACAGAAGAAAGCAGACATCACATGGACCAGTGATGAGTTATTTTAAAGTTGCTCATCTGGCTCATAATCCATCGCAAGTCACATGTTACTGTAATGTTAAAAGTACATAAAGAAGTACATTTTCTTCTCATTGTTTGGCCATATTACACAAACTAATGAGACTGAAAATCCACTGAGAAGTCAAGGTAGCTAAGGTAGACGCTCACATCCAGGACAAATGAATCCTATTTCACCAAATACTCTGGAAGGAGGAGTGATTCTTGAGTGCCTGTAGAACGAAGAAGACCCATTAGGTGATCACTATGTTAAAGGTTCTTTAAAAGCTTAGCAGTACTATGAAAGGAGTAGCAATCCTTGTGGGACGGTGGAGGGACAGATGGTCAGAGGATGCCTCAACAGTCTTTGATGAGAAAAAACCTCAGCTGATTTGGTTTCAGGTGGAAATTCAGCAATAGCTTGCTTTTTTGTTGTTGTTGTTGTTTTCGGGTTGGTCTGCTATGTTGTCAGTGTGTGGGTGGTGGGTCAGTGTGGAACATGGAGCACAATAGCAGAGGACAGCCAGTGAGAGGAGAAGACAGAGTTACTCAAGTTGATGACAAATTGTCAACCTACTGTAGCTAACACTGAGCATGGGGGTGGTGGGTCATCAGTAGGGGTGTGTGAGCTACCTGTCTCTCCGAAGCAGTCACATCACGGGAAACACTGGTTAGTACACTGCCTGACCAAAAAACAAATCACCACCTGGATTTAACTAAGCAAATAGGTACGAGCCTCTTATAGGTGCACAGGTGATTATCTTTCAGCTGGCAACAAGTTATTTGCCAACTGGTGCAATGAGTTGCTTCTCATTTCATAAACAACCATGTCGAAAGAGACATCTCGTGGTTGTGGAAAAGATGTTAGTGTGTTTGAGAAGGGTCAAATCATTGGCATGCATCAAGCAGAGAAAATATCTAAAGAGATTGCAGAAACTACTAAAATTGGGTTAAGAACTGTTCAACGCGTTATTAAAAAGTGGAAGGATAGTGGGGACACATCGTCTTCCAGGAAGAAATGTGGCCGGAAAAAAATCCTGAATCATCGTGATCAGCAATCACTTAAAGGTTTGGTGAAATCAAATTGTAGAAAAATAACAGTAGAACTCAGGGCTATGTTTAACACTGAAAGTAAGAGCATTTCCACACGCACAAGGCGAAGGGAACTCAAGGGATTGTGACTGAACAGCTGTGTAGCCATAAGAAAACCACTAGTCAGTGAGGCAAACCGGAAAAAAAGGCTTCAATTTGCTAGGGAGCATAAATATTGGACTCTGGAGCAATGGAAGAAGGTCATGTGGTCTGATGAGTCCAGATTTACCCTGAGTGCTGGGTGCATCAGGGTAAGAAGAGAGGCAGATGAAGTTTTGCACCCATCTTGCCTAGTGCTTACTATACAAGCCTGTGAGGGCAGTTTCATGGTCTGGGGTTGCTGCAGTGGGTCAGGTCTAGGTTCAGCAAGAGTATGTGCTCCAAGAATGAGGTCAGCTGAGTACCTGACTATAGTGAACGATCAGGTTATTCCATCAATGGGTTTTTTCTTCCCTGATGGCACAGGCATATTCCAAGACGACAATGCCAGGATTCATCGGGTTCAAATTGTGAAAGAGTGGTTCTGGGAGCATGAGACATCATTTTCACACATGGATTGGCCACCACAGTGTCCAGACCTTAACCCCATTGAGAATCTTTGGGAGGTCCTGGAGAAGGCTTTCCACAGTGGTCAGACGCTTCGTTCTTAGTTCTTAGTGAAAGATTAATGCAACACTGGATGGAAACAAATCTTGTGACATTACAGAAGCTTATCGAAACAATGCCACAGCGATTACGTGTCGTAATCAAAGCTAAAGGTGCTCTAATGAAATATTAGAGTGTGACCTTTTTTTTGGTGGTGACTTTTTTTTTGGCCAGGCAGTCTATCTGCTATGAAATTTAGAGACTGCTTTGGTACCCTGCTCTAATCTAAAACTGACTGATGAGTGGTAGAAGATATTAATGATTCAGTTTCTGAACAGCTTGTTATAGCAGAAAAAACACAAGCTTAACTAATAACATTAACAATGGCTCTGTTTCAACGAGGGAACCCCGTCGGGTATGACTCTGAGCCTCCTTCAAAGGTCTGGAAGTGGTATAAATTAACATCATTAGTTACACCTGTGCTTTTCCTGCTATGACATCAGATAATCTCATTAAAAAGAGGTACACATGCAGGAGCAACCAGCGAATGGGACTCCAAATTAATCTTTGCAAATAAAAAGCAATATTTTTGTTTCCTAAGATCCTCTTCAAGCCCAATTGCAGTGGGTTGTAATGTTCAGCAGTGTGTCGTGCATGCATTAGCAGCACACTCAGAAGTCAAGTGTTTTTAGTGTGCACACTGACAATTTTGAGTGTTCTTAAATTCATTGCTTATTCACTGTGTGCACACCGCAAACTCAAAACCTGCTTAGAGCTAGTAACATCATATCGAATTTGAAAACTTTTTCCTTTCACCAGCTCATATTAGTAAGTAAAAGTAAGCGTTCTTCCTTAAATGAATATTCTCTTGCAAGTAATCACTTTATAGAAGTAAGATTCAATTCCACAGTGGTGTATAATGCAACCCGGTCTAAATTACACCCTCTCTACAGTAAATAAATTTAGTTAAAGCTGAAACAGCTGGAAGACTCAGCATAGCTTGACAAAGAGGCAAGACAATATTCTTTCGTTGAGGTATAACAGTTTGCAGGCCAGCACTGAAAGGGAAAAAAAACCTAGAGCACGAGGCTGAAAAGGTGAAAAATGAATTGCAGAAGATGGAGATGGAGATATGCGGTAGAGAGGTTGAGGGAGGTTATTGAATAGAAAACACATTTTAAAAGGAAAGGCAAATGAGTAATGCAGAGGCATACTGTTGCAATAAAACAACTAACCAAAACACTGAAGAAAGGTTGACAAATGGCAGCGAGGCTGGGGTAAAGTGAGGGGGAAGGCTAGGGGCACAGACTAGTGACTGACAGGCAGACAGAGTGTGTGAAAGTGGCTAGAGAAATAAGGGAGTGACAGAATGAAGGATTGAATGATCGAGGGAGGAGGGGTGAGGGAGAGCAATGAAAGGGTAAGGATACAGGGCTGGAGGTTATATATCAAAACTGCAGAAAATGAGAGTAAGGCTTGATCTATCATAACAAAGTCCGCCAATCTACACAGTGTCGGAGCAGTCCACTACAAGTTGATTTTCTACTACAGACTATCAGAAATCTAATAAAGCCTTTTTCATTATTGATTCTTACATGGACAGGTCAAAAAAAGGTGCGGCGAAAGGTCTCAACACATCTTATTTTGTTGGCTAATCTCTACAAGGGACAGTGGACGTGTATGCAGACGGTCGCACAAACTCGCCATCTTCTCATACAATGGTGTGTTTTTCTTTCTGTGTGTGAGGTAGAAGGAGGGGCTGGGAAACGATCCCAACATCTGATAGCGTTGCGTTCATTGCTCCATCTCATGTGGCGCCGAACTGACTGTTATTAAAAACTACAGAGTAATATCTGAACTGTCAGTCATTCCTAAGATTAAAGACTGAGCCCTATTTTCTAAGCACCACAGGCCTGGATAAATCATTATCAGCCCCCGGAGCCTTGGGTACTAAACTAAGCTTACATTAGGTTAGTCTTAGGCTAGGCGAGCAAACCCCTCCCCCATCTGAGTGGTACTGTACAAGTCTGCTGGGACTGATGATGATAAAAGCACATGATTTGACGCCAATGATTTAAGAAAGTGTTAAAGCAACATGGGATTCAGTGGGTTACATGTGAGAGCTACATAAATGTTTCCTTCAACGGTTGTTGGAAATGTCAGAATCATTAGCTAAGGTCCCGCAAGTACACTTAACAAGAAATAGAAAGGTTTCAGTTGTACTCTTCCAGCTTTACACCAAATGTTTAAGAACCTGGGGATTCAAAACCACACAAGGGATTACAAAGGAAAAATGACCTACAGTGTTTGCTTTTAACTCCTACTTGTGTCACAGGATTGAACATAGCATAACATAATGACTAGTCTCCTGATAGGTCCCATACTATAGGATGTCTGTTGACTCTGAGAAAAAAACACTCAGAAAGGTTACAATGTGGTTTTTAAAATATGACTAAATTTTGCTTTGATCAAAGGTCTGGTGTTGAAAATATTCACCAGTGTTATTTGTGCATTTATTGAGATGGAATGGATCCACATCTCTCGATTATGTTTCAATTAGCTTCTGGTCCTTGCTCTCCAATGCACCTGTCCTTCAAACTGAAGTCAGCCTGATTCACTATCCTACAGAGCTAATATCATCCTATATGTATTTACAGTGCTTTACAATTTTTTTAGACAACTGTCCTTAAAAAAAGGCAAAAAAATGTAGAAATCTGTCAAAAACTTGTTTAAACTAAAAATTATATTGTTATTTATTAGGCAAATAGCAAACTGAATTCACATTTTTATGCCAAAATAAAAATGGCACACTGGTCCTCACTTCAAATAAGAAATTAATCAGGCATATCATTCACCACAAAAATATTCTTTTCTTCAAGAATACAATAAATAACTGTAATTGGGCATCTTAATTAAATAATAATAATAATGCTAATAATAATGATAAATTCACAGATTAACAACAATAATTATATTTTAGCATTTATGTTATAATTTCAATTAAAGAGCTGGCACATTACACAAGCATAAGAATGATTTTGGTAATTACCAATGCTGTTCGTTTAGGGCAGCTGTGGGATAGACCTCACACTGGGTGGTGGTCTAAGAAATGTGTTAAGCACTGTATATAGTCATTATAAATGCATTAAACACTTGCATTTTAAATGGATTATGGCAAAAATGAACTTAGCTTACCAAATTAACAGATGCTAATAATTCATTGTTGCACATACTGATATAAAATATATTCATTTACTTCCAAAGATACGTACTCATTAATATAAAAGAATAGGAAACTCATTTAGACACTTATTTAGAGATATATATGTCACACATTGACACAAGGTAGAATGCACCCAGTAACACCATTCTACTCTGGTTATCTTGGATTTAAGCAAATTTAGTGTTTGTAGCTCCTTACATGGGTTATTCCACATAATATATCACACAAAATCATGAGATAATCACCTTTATCTTCATCGTATTTAACTATTTTAGTTCACCATACATGTCTAATTGGTTTTAAAACACACCCCATTATGTTCGGCTGTTACTTTACTGGACATTTCTTGTTCTCAGTGGAGATTACACCTTTACCGCATTTTTTTGTTTGTTTTTTTTAGATGTCAGATTGACCAAATCTGAATCCCAAATTCTGTAACAGGCTTGTCACGTCCGTAGACCATCATTTCCTGCACAATATTATAGCTGGCTGCTCTGATGTGAGTATTATTAATTACACTGAACACAACAGTATTCATGATTCTCAGCCTAAGCCTCCGTGGTGCAGGGTCTCTAAATTCCACCAAACTCCTAAATTGTCACGCTATCACGTTGTCTGTAAAAATTTAAATCATCACTATGTTTTCACAGCTTGTGAAAGAAGATGCCTGCTGCCCAGAAAATTAAAGCACCTCCATGATCCTAATCAACAAATTAGTTTTTAGGTTAAGTGGTCGCCAATTTAGTACCTTAGGTGAATTTCAGTCTATTACACATACTAAAAAGATTGGAAACTACCGAGAG
The DNA here is from genome assembly GCF_001858045.2 of Oreochromis niloticus. Classification (NCBI taxonomy): domain Eukaryota; kingdom Metazoa; phylum Chordata; class Actinopteri; order Cichliformes; family Cichlidae; genus Oreochromis; species Oreochromis niloticus. The sequence continues at coordinate 13,650,611 of NC_031981.2, forward strand.
ATTGTCATGGACAGGTGTGTGTGTGTGTGTGTGTGAGGTTTCTAACAAACACGAATGTCAAGTTAATAATAGACTGTGTTTTCAATATCCTCTTTATTTATCTCATATACACACACCCAAAAGCAAGCGAGCAAAACAATAAGAAGACAATGAATGGCAAACAGTTCTTATCTGAGTTATGGGTTAAGGGGCATTTTCCTTATCTTCATCTTTTCATGCTGAAAGTTGGCCTCAGGTTTGTGACACTAGAGCTAGCGCCACACTAACAGGTGCAAACAGGTCAGGCTAAACTCTGCCCCGTGGGTAGCAGAGAAGCGATAGGCATTCCCTGCTGAGAGCGTTACTTCATTACTGAGAGCCTGTACGTATCTAAACCCAGCCTAAAGGCGGAGAGGGGCCAGTCTGGAGATATTGAATTCACGCTTTCACTTCTAACTCAAATATGCAGAGTTTTTTGGGGGTTTTTTTGTTTTTTTTCCACATCAACTGTCTTTTGTCTGCAAAAACCCATTTTTCAGGTCTCCTCAAGTTGAGAATGATGGCAGTCACTGAAATTTCATTTATTCAGTTTATGTGAGACAGAAGGGGATGGTGACAGTTAAATGACTAATACGAGATCAGCAGTGATTAGAATTTTAGATTTTATATATACGTGCTATCCAAAAGTCACATAAATGCTTAACAGCTTTAGAGATTTTCAGTTACGCCAGAATACAAAAGGGAAATTTGTAAATTAAAATGTAGTCACCAAAATTCCCAAAAGGTACTTGTTTTTCAAGTCAACCTTTCTTTACCACCCTTCAAAGTCAGCACATTTCCAGGAAGTCTAAATGCTGCCTTCCTAGGACCCTTCAGTAGGTACAACTTACTAATATCAGGCTGGAAAGCTTTCAGAACTGCCTTAATGCTTCATTCTATAGATTCAGCAAATTGTGGGAAGCAGCGCACCCATGATGAGAATCCTCTGTTCAACTACATACCAAAGGGTGTTGTTGGATTGAGATCTTGTGACTGTGGAGGCCATTTACATACAAATGTTTCTGAACTCATTGTCATGTTCAAGAAACTAGGATCTGGGCTTTCTGACGTGGTGCATTGTGGCCATAAAGTAAATGGTCTGATTCTTATATAGCGCTTTTCTACTCTCCTGGAGTACTCAAAGCGCTCTATACAACATGCCTCATTCACCCAATCATACAAGCACTTCTAAACTCAATGCAACTAATAACGCATCGGAGGGCAATTTGGGGTTAGTATCTTGCCCAAGGATATTTGGTATGCAGACAGGAGGAGCCAGGAATCGAACCACCAACCTTCCAATCAGTAGCTGATCTGTTCTACCACCTGAGCCACAGCCACCCCCATAGGATGGAAATGGTTAGCAGCAATACTCGGGTCCAAGGTCTTCCAAAAAAAAAAAAAATCCCCCCACATCACCAGTTAATACAAGGCATGATAGATCCATGATCTCATGTTGTTTATGCCGTTACGCCATTATTCTGACCCTAATATCGAAATGTGCAGCAAACATTGAGGCTCATGGCGAGACTGGCAACATTTTCCCAGTCTTGTTGTCCAATTTTGGTGAGCCTGTGTAAATCATAGCCTCGGTTTCCTGTTCTGACAGGAGTGGCACCCAGTGTGGTCGATTCTTCAACAATTCTTGTGTGCTAAAGACGCTCTTCTGCATAGCTTGGTTGTAACAAGCACTTTTTACACTACTGTTGCCTTCTGTTGTTTGGTCATTCTCCTCTGACTTCTTTCATCAAAAAGAGAGATTAGTCCATGCCAACACTGGCCATGAAATAACAGCATTTTAAAAAGCTATAAATTACAAACTGTCAGTGAATAATGCCCCATTTGTGGACATAAATCACCAACTGACAGTTTTGTGCTTTGCACTCTGCTTCACTTCGTTTCAACTTGCTTTTTATTTTTGCTGATACTTAGTTACCAAAACTTTGGTAAGTTTAGGAACAGACTGCAGCTTGAATAAAAATCTGCCCCTTCACAACCCTCCACACTGAAAGATTGCCCAGTGAATGTGACGCCAAGGGAACTTTAACAAGGGTCCAAATGTTCAAAGCTGGGAGTGAGAGAACCACATCACTACTGACTAAACCCAGTGTGTCACAGGACAGACGCCAAAAGTGACTTTCTACATAACTTTCAGGCACCAGCACCTATGACGAAATAGTAGTGTCTGACGCTGTGATTAGAGGGTGTGAAAAAACACATATATGAAATGTAACTCCCTGTTACCCATTTCGAAAGAATTGTGCTGCTTTTTTCTTTATCGGGAACACTCTCCGACATTATATATGTCTTATAATGCCACAATAACGGTAGCATGCCAAAAAAAAAAAAAAAACACTGCAGACCAGATACAACTTCTCCATAAAGCTTCTCTTAAGGCGAGTTTTTCTGTGCATCTCTCTAAATTCTGCTACCTTCTGTCGAGCTATTTTGAATATTGTCTGGGTATCAGTGTGAGCCTCTTTTGTGTTCAGAGCTTCCAAACATGACTCATCATCACCTCAGGTCCTTCTATTCAAAACCCAACCACAAAGTAGTGACAGAGATTTAAGCCTGAATACAAAGAGAAAAAGGCACAGAAGAGGAGTTACATAGCAATGAGGTGTTTTAATAATGTTCATGCACATTGTTGATTTCAGTTTGCATGGATTTTCAAGAGGCTTGTTACTGAAAAGACTCGATGAGAACTAAAAAAAATAAAGAAATAAAACAAATCACACAGGCACATTCAACAAATGCAAGAGTCTGCAGTCACAGTGTCTCTATTAGCCCTATGAGATTTATGAGTCATCCGTGATAAGAAGTAACCCTAACTAACCCTAACTCTAAGTTATGCATAAAATTTTGTGTTAGTTTTGTGTGCCAGACGAAAAGTGAGGAGATCACAGAGTCCTTAATATTCATCCCTAGTATCATGACTCCAAGGAGAGCTATTGACTGATCATGTAATACACTTCCATCTCAATAACTACTTTCATATTTGAGTATTTGCTGCCATGTTTTTTGTATTTTGGGGGACAAAACTCATTTTCATGGAGAAAAAAAAAATAACTGTCAATATATTGGCTGACATTACTTTACACAGGGCTGACACGGGGTCAAAGTTATATAGTGGTGTGAAATAGCGTTTGCAGGCTTCCTGATTTCGTATTTTTTGTATGTTTGTCACACGTAAATGTTTCAGATCATCACACAAATGTAAGTATTAGACAAAGATAACACAATTAAATACAAAATGAAGTTTCTAAATGAAGGAGTTTATTATAAGGAGCCTAATAACTGATTGGGCCGCACTTAGCACCCTCAATCAGATTCATGACTTTGACTTGGCCACTCAAAAGTCTTCGTTTGTTTTGTTTTGGGGGGTTTTAAGCCATTCAGAGGTGGGCTTCCTGGTGTGATTTGGATCATTGTCCTGCTGTAGAACCCAAGTGCGCTTCAGCTTAAGGTCATGAACAGATGGCTGGAAATTCTCCTTCAGGATGCTGTGGTAGACATTTACCAAAGCAAATCTTCCAGGTCCCAAAGCAGCAAAACAGTCCCAGACCATCCCACTACCATATCCATATTTAACTGTTGGTATGAAGCTCCTTTTCTGAAATGCTGTGTTAGTTTTATGCCAGATGTAACGGGACACACCTTCCTAAGAGTTCAGCTTTTGTTTCCTCAGTCCACAGAGTATTTTTCCAAATATCTTGGGGATCAGCAAGATGTTTGTGGGCAAATGTGAGATGAGCCTTTATGCTAACTGAGACATGTGAAGTTTGATGTTGTTCTGGGGTCTTTTGTGACCTCCTGGATGAGTCGTCGATGTGCTCTTGGAGTAATTTTGGTTGGCCGGTAACTCCTGGGAAGGTTCACCATAAAACATTACAGTTTTGTTGAAAGGGGAAAAAAAAATGAAAGACTCGGCGTTTATTAACCTTCCATCAATATTTTTCAAAAACTAGTTAACACCTTATTGTGAAGACTATGATTCACTCAACAACACCATCTGCCCAGATGTGATCCTACACTATACTACTCTGCCACATGTGTTGCAGTCAATGCAGCTGTTTTTGCAAACAATGAAGCTGCTCAGCTGGAATAACTGCCAGCATGCTAAGAGACATTTTCCAAATTACCCACTGTATATTTTGCTGTTTTACTGATGTTTATCATGTTTTCGGTAAAAAGAAGGCTTTATCTTGGTGAATATGAATACACATGCTGATACAGATTTAGCTGTAATAGGCTGAGATGGGTCAATATTATTAAAATTCCCTTCGAACACACAACATCCACATTTGCCCTCAACCTGTTTGGTAGCAAAACTGCCTAAGGTGAAAAATAAATTAAAGACGCAGAGTGAATGTGTGATCAAAACTATCCACCTCATTAATGAAACTGAGCAGTTAATTAGTGCTGCACCCTCAGGGCGGTACACTCTACTACCAAGACTGTCCAAAAACTCACATATGATCCCACTCTGTGTCAAACAGTCTGTTGATATAGCTCTAATAATTTCTACTCAGACCATGAGTACAAAATAAAAAGGATTGCTCCACTGCAAGGCTTTGCACTGGATTGCATCAGTGCACCTTATGAACTTTAGTGTAAAACTGCATGTATGGCATAAAACCAAATCACGCACTTGTTAAAAAAAAAACTTTACACACACGAGACAGAAGCAATACAGCTCAAACTGCATAACTGCTAAACGCTCTTTCATCTTTTTCTTCCTCTACCTTTTAAATTTGACTGAACAGCTTTTATCTTTGATTGATCCTGTCTCAAACCTGATTGAAAAAGTAACAAGAGGAGCACTATAATTTCACCACTTCTGCCACACAATAGGGGACACATTCAGCACATTAAACCTGGCCAGAACAGCAGGGGAAAAACTTGCATGATGTGTCTCTGCTTCTGTTTAGCTCGGGTCTTGATTAAAATATTAATGAGATGTCAAGAACCTTTCTTCTTATTGAGGTTACGTCGGAAGAGATACAATAAAACAAAACTCTTTCAAATGTGTGTTGGCAAAGGAAGGTAAGGACAGAGCTAAGGTAACTAAGGTGTGTGTGTCCATGAGTATCAAATTAGTGCTCCAAACAAAGGCTTTGCTGATGGTGACGATGACTTAATAATTACGCGCAGCAGGCCGACAGACCTGCATGTGTGCAGAAGAATGTCCTTATACCGGGAACAAGTGGAGTGTGTGATAGCTCACAACAAAGGACTGAATCAAGCAGTGGAAGTCTAATGAACTTAAGTCTTTCAAGTAAACACACAGCAAGCGCAGCACTCGCACACAGAGTAGTTGATCGCTTTGCCATTTACGGCTCATTAACTGATGGAGATCATCGATTACTCAGCCACTTTGTGTGTCAGCTGCATTATGAGGAGAATATGAAGTTTTTAGGCAGGATTTTTTTTTTTCATAACACAACCAAGAAAATGTAATTCTTTATATTAAATCGGGGCGGCTCCACCTAGCTCTAATTTTACAAACTAACCTCAGTTTATTAAGATAAGGTCATGAAGACAGAGTGATGAAAAGAAAAACCCTTTACAGATAATCTAGCAGCTGCATAACAGATCTGCTCTTTGGGTAATTTACCATCTGTCTTAACATGAAACATGGTTCAATTTTCTATTTACTTTTTATAAATGGGACAGAAGAAGCTACGAATGCGGTATAATGACTCTTGCTCCAGTTTCTTATCAAAGCTCATGCTTCATCGAACGCATATCTTATGTTTGCCAAAACTTTGCTGTAAACAAAGCATTTCAACTGCATAGTACATCATTTCTAAATAGGAATAAAATAGGATAAATAGGAACAAATAGGAATAAAAAGCCGAGGTATGCCAAATTACACAAAAACTGGACTGAAAATCAGAGGTAACATGTCATATGGGGTGAAGAATGGCTGAGTGTCTACAGCCATCTTTAAAACACAGTGGAGGCTCTGTCATGGCTTCGGGCTACATTCACCCAGTGCTGTTAGGGGATCTTGTCAAAACCGATTAAATTATGAAGTGCCGTCAGATTTTGATCCACCATGGAAAGTGTCTGATGGGCAACTACTTTGTTTTTCACCATAAATATGACAAACACACTGCCAAAGAAGTAAAAACATACCTCAGTGGGATTACACACCATCAAACACTATCATTGATGGATTGGCCTCACAGAGCCCGAACTTCAGCATCACTTAAGCAGTGTGGGATCATCTCGACACACAACAAAACAAATATAAAAGTAGTCAGACTGAATATTGACTTACAAGCAGGTTAACCTACAGAAAGACTTTATCTTCCCCCAGACTGATTTTTCCTTTAGGCTGATGTACTATATTTCGGTATATTTTTGCATTTTTCAATACATTGCTGCACCCATTTCCCATTTTCTTAGCAAAATGCACAGAATTAAACTCAAATAAATTAAAGCATCAAGGACTAAACTGAGTGTTTAGCTGAAGTCGTACTTTGCCCTGTTTTGGTTTACACCAAGTCCCGAGGAAAACAGCAAAATAAGGTCTTTCTGTGGGTTAATCACTTTTAGTGACCCCTTTTAACACTACATGAATCACCTGACCTAGCGCTGGTATAATAATAGTAATTACTGCTGCTTTTAATGTAATGACAAACTTCTGCAAGAGACAAAAAACAACTGCCATTTAAATTACATGGAAAATAACAAAATAAGGAGTGCATAAAAAGCTGAACAGCTCTCAGAGGAATAAATAAAGACCTGAAGATTTGTGCCTGTTTGCTGCTGACTTGTCGCAGGGGGCACTGCATAATTCATTAAGGACAACTGCGTCGACAGTTCCACTGACTTTGCTTAATACTGAATTACACTTGGTGGTCTGCGCTGGAGGAATATCCTCTCAAAGCAGTGTCCAGCATTACATAAACTTTAGTTATGTAGTGTAACAGCAGCACCAGGGATGGATCGGGTTATAAATAGGAATCCTTATAGTCCAATTGCCCACGCAGGTTGCTGACACCTGCATACTTTGCTTCGGGTTGAAGGAAAGTACACAGTGTTGAAGGGAGGAATGAAAGGAATAATCAGAGGACAGACAGATGTGTAGCAGGAGGAAGGAAAGACCTTTTATGGAATGTCAGGAAAAACGTGTTCCCTTCACTTTCTTGTCCTCATTTCTCAAACCAGCCCCCTGAAATCTCACATTTCATTCTTTCTATTTGCCTGAATTTTGTTCATCACCAGGCTCCCCCACCCCCTCTGCAACATTAGACGCTCATTCTCTCTCACCCACTCTTTTTCACTGGCATCCTCTGAATTCTGTGACTTTTTGCCTTCTGTACCCACATACATATATACTCCTTTCTCTCATTCTCTCTCTCTTGCTGTCTCTCTTTCTCTCTGTAAGCCACTTGCTACCATGGCAACCCCACAATAGGCCTTATAAAGCTAATAAGTAGAGAGAGCAGGCGGGATGAGCAGCGTAGCAGAAGAAGACGGAGGAGGGAAAAAAATAGAGGAAAAAAAATGAAATAGAAAAATAAATGGGTGCCAATCTATTCCTGGTATTGGAACTTCAAGCAAGGAGAGTGAGGGAGACACATCCAGAGAAAGAGTGGAACAAATAGAGGTATACATATTTAGAAGGCATTACTGGCAGCATCTATAAAGTGCTGTAGGACTTATATAATAGGTTTTCATAAGCAGGGTGATAAGGCATTACACATCCATTATAAGAAGACAATCCCTCCCCCAGAATGTAAAATTTTAGTATGTCTGCATCAGCAGCCAGTTTTTATAACAAGAATTTTTTTCTATATGCTCTAAAGGATAAAATAGTAATGTGATGCTTCCTCCTGAAAAATAGAGATAAAACGGATTTATTGATTCATGTTTTTATTTATAGCCAAAGACTAAGTTGCAAAGACTTAATCAAGAAAAGTAAATCAAGTCTTTAAGTAAAACAGTTTGAAATTTTAGAAAAAATGTTTTACTTGTTTTCTGGAGAAAACAAAGTTAAAAGTTGTCACACCCATCAAGAAATTATATGACACATCAATCCTGTAAAAAGAATTAGAGGTTAATGGGCTGATATATCAGCTATTAACAGAGCCAAGCTAGTGAGTCTCTATATATACTCTATGTCTTTAACAGAGACTGTAAATAAAAGATGTATCCGGCCACCATGATGTCCTGCACTTAACAAGATCCATCCATAGACTGCATAATACTGGATAATTAGAGTTATCATAATCATATCAATGAGGGCATCAGAACAGCTTTCTGTCACGCTCGATTTGCTGGACTATCCAAACCATCACTAGTACAACTTTGACAACAGCAGTCAAAGTTCTTACATGGAAATTTGAACATATTACCCCAGTGTAAAAGTCATTTCTCCCAGTTCAACACATAATTACCTTTAAAATCCTTCTATTAGTTCATAAAGCTCTCAATAGTTTGGCTCACTAGTACATCTCTGATTTGATCAGTGTCTATAACCCAATTAGACCTCTCAGCTCACCAGGTGCAAATCTTGTGACTATTAGATCCAAGTGTGCTGAGAGTGCTTTCAGTTACTGTGGTCCTTTTCTTTGGAATGCATTGTCTGCAGACCTCAGGTCAGTCACAACTGTATCTACATTCAAAAAGAAACTTTCTTTTTGGGAAAGTCTTTCTGTTCTCACAGGTTTAAGCTACATCCACACTGGGAGTGATTTGCTCATTGCATATCGCTTTAAAGCTGACGTTTCGTTGCTTACAGATATTCCATGCTCCAGCTGCCTAGGTGACCATCTAATGTATTTATGTATTTACTGCCAGGTCACATATTAATCAACAGTATTCTTTACTCTCACTGGTAGTTGCTTCAGTCGCCTGCCCGGAAGTTGAGAAAACTTTATCTCAGGTCTGATGCAAGTTTATAGGAACTGACTCATTTTTGGAGCCAGCACCAAGTGGCCACTCAAAGAACTTCAGCCTTTAGGTACTTATTGTAAGCCTAGGCAATAGTAGTAGTTACAGTCTTAAAATAATGACATGAGTGGTATCAGTCTACTCATGTGTATTCTCCAGGAGAGTGAAAAAGCATGTTTTCTAAAATGAAAATAAAAATGTATTAAAAAATTTGAACAGCTCATGACTAAAAAAGGTTACAGATATATGATTAGCCACTTAGCTTACTCCTTTTTGAATATGGTAAATTCTTAAGATTGGCTAACTTACTCTTATTGTAAACAATCATGACTGTAAATAACCTGGAATGTAATTTAACTGATTATCCATCACTCTATCCATCTTTCAATATTAAATAATAATAATATTAATAATAATGTATACTTTATTGATCCCCGTGGGGAAGTTCCTCTCTGCATTTAACCCATTCACTCAGTCAAGCAGTGGGCAGCCATTGGGCGCCCGGGGAGCAGTATGTAGGGACGGGTAGCCGTTCAGTGGATTCCTTATGCGGCATGCCTTTTAGGCAACAGTGTCCAAAAGACACTTTAAGTGGTTGTGCATTCTAAATGAACCACTGATAAGCTATTTAAGCACGAGAGCCTTCTTGCAAGCCATTAAATTTTTATGTATCCACTCAGCAATTCAACTATGAACACTATCCATGCCCGATATATTTACAGAGTGTAAGGCAATGTTTTTAAAAAGTCAAAAAGAAGAGATTTTCGAGACTCTGATCAATAATTGCTCCTCAGTTTCTGTCCTCAGAAGTCATCCACCAGATATCAGTGACAGGCCAAGGCTCATTATGTAGCTTCAAGAGGGAAATAACACAGTCTTGTAACATAAATACCACCGCAATGCTTCAATAGGAATACTAGATGAAGATGTCTCATTCAGTTTTACGCCTGTGTGCATGTGTGTGTGCGCGCGAGTGTGTCTGTGTGCATGCACCTGTGGATTGATAATGAATGTGTTTTTCCCCTGCTGAGGCTCTACTCAGATCAAAGTCTAGCAGGGTCTCTGAACTGCTCCTGGATGAAACACACAGACACACACACACACACACACACACACACACACACACACACACACACACAGAATATGTCTCCTGCCTGGACGGCTTCCCTTGCTTTGCCTCTTTTGTTGGAAGCCCGATAGCTGTGGCTGTGAGGGACAGTTGGACTGAAAGCCAGGTGAGAGAAGGAAGTATTACCACGTCACAAGCTAACCATCGCCAAGGCCACCACTTTTCCATGACAACAGGGATTTCATCACTATGGTAACACAAACGAGGTTCTAGGAAATGACACCAAGGAAATGAAGGTCAGAAATAAATATCTCATAATACAGAAATACATAAAATACACAAATCGTTATGTTTCTATTAAATATTGAAAGCATTACATTGTGCCGACGTACACATACAAAAATTATTTTTTAATAAAAAAGGGGATTTACTGTAGGATTTGGTATTTCAAGCAAAAATAATATTCAGTGTTGACTTGGAACTATTCGCCCACCCACTTCTAATCTCCAGTGATGGTGCATATTTCTGGTACATTTGACATGCTAGCTTTACCTGGTGAAGTTTGAGCAGAGCCTCATTTTTCTTTATTTTTCAGAACTTTTTGACAGCTGTAATATTCTTCCACTTTTGACTTTTCTCCTGTTTGCTAACTACCATCAAACCTTAAAGTGCCATTTTTATTTATTGGTCTTGTGCATGCATTATAGCCACCTTATTCATACATACATACACACATAAAACCAGGAGCAGAAATCATCGCATGAACGACTTGATTTTTAATAATTTAAGGACTATTTAAAAATATTTCCCTAATTTACACAGAGACATACACGTTAATGGAAAGTCCATGATATTAAAAATGTGTCAAACTCATAAATATGCAGTCACATTTTTTAAAAAAGGGGCATGTGAATAGTAAACATGCTTGCATTATTTAGCATTTATGCTACTTTTTTATTTTGTGAGCTTAAATAAATGCAGTGAAAAGTGCACGTGTGCAGATTTAAGACTCAGATGCACTGATTACAGGACTCTTATATGAACACCTCATTCATTACTCCGAATATTCCTTTTGGAGAAGAAACTTTGAAACTCAGCGGGGGAGAGCATCTAATGATGAAACAGTGTTTCATCTGGTGTGACAGTAAAAGGGAGTCCCCACCGGACTAACAGAGGATTTTTTGCTGATGTCTTAGAGCCTAGTTTTTAAGATAGCCAGCGGATTCCCCCTCCCAAACAAGCTTGCATCCTGATTTGCATCAAAGCTGAACAGATGTGTGATTCATCTGCTATATTGTTACCCTAAAATCTTGCTTTTTTAATGCCAGACTAAAAAGAATATATTTAACATGATTTATTCAGTAGTAATAGTTTAATCTCTAACATTAATCTGTTCGTTACATCCCCACCAGCATTTAAAATGGTGAATATATTAGGCAAAATCCATTCATTTTCACTGGCTTGCCATGATTAGTGGAGTTCTCTGCAAAAGCAAAGAAGGTTTTTGGTGAATATTTAACAGTAAGTTCACATTTTTTTAACAACTGCAAAGCATTGGTGTATTTAGCTTTAAGGGAAAAGACAGAGGAAAGTTTGAAGTTTGTAGTCTCCAGATCACCTGGCTGATTGGTTGCCCAGATGCTTTCATCTGACTAAATTCTCACTGGTTGGAAAATTACCGGTGTTTCTTTGATGAGGAGAAAATCACGAGTCCTCTGGGAATCCATTATAATCCATTATTTTTGCCAGTGAGAGGAACACACTGCTTGTGGAAAATGGGAGTTTTGAAAATGCTGCATTTTCATAACTGTGAACCTGCATTACCCGACAGGTCTAACTAACCGCTGAACATTCGGTGTCAGAGCCAACCTGCAGCAACTGATGCTGTGTAAAAGTAGCTGGTGTTGCTGTATTCGTCAAAACAAAGTCTAGTTAGTTAAAATTGCATATAATCTAAAAACATCATGCTAATGTGTCTGTATTGGGATGTTCTGACAACTTTGAATGCAAACACACCCAAACTGGCATCTTTCAATATGTTTGCACTAATAAATAATAGGACTATCCTTTCAGCAATAGCTTGAGTGGCTCCAGAGTCTGCAAGTAGCAGCAAATAGAGATATTATTCATTTATTTTGATGAATGAAGTCAGCAAGGCACTCGCTGCAGTGATCTATTTAGTTAAGGCCCAGTCACACAGGCCTAGAGACCAACTAGCAGTCCTAGATTGGTTGTGACTGGTTGCTAGAGGCTGCTAGTATTGCTTGTCAAACAACAGTCACACAGGCCTAAAGACCAATCACTGACCCCAAGGTAACTACTGGTTGCTAAGCAAAAATATGTATTTCCCAACTGGTGAGTGGTTGCAGGAAGTTGCTTGTTTGTAAACATGCAGAATTGGTCTCAAAGAGAACACAGTGTGGGACTAAAAAACCTCTAGATTGCTCTTGTTGGCCACAGTTTGTATAGAAGACAGTATTTCCTGCAAACTGCTTGCTAAACTGTGAAACTGAAGAGTGCAACACCAACTAGAACTACAACTTGCTTGGCTTAAGAGTAAAAGTTGTGTCTTCTGGTTTGCGTCTAGATTTTTCAGGTTTCACTGCCGCTTGTTGGTTTGTTTGTAACTCCTACGCAAACTGATGGTCACCAATGCAATCTGGCAACGCCGAAAACAATCACAGGAAGACTTTTGGTACTGCATCGTATACCTCTTTGCAACCAATTTCAAGCACTAACGCCATTAACGTCCAACAACCACTCACCAACCGAGGGGCGTGGGTCTCTAGGGTCTCCAGGGCTGTGTGACTGATGCCTAACTGAAAGATAAAGTTACTGTTGCTAAACTATCTGCCTGGAAATAGTGTAGCCTGGATCATGATCTCTAATTCATCTCCATCAGAAATGATCCAGCTTTCATGGTGCACTCTGTACACCTTCCAGCTGTTCTCAGACATGTTCTTAGCCTCTAAGGTGCTTGCCACTCGGTTATGGCCACCAGAATAGAATGAGTAGAAATATGATTTCAATTTCCTGGGACCCAGGACAAAGAGATTAGGGTTGTATTTGGTTCCCATGCAGTCAGAGTTTAAGCATCACTTACACCAAGGCAACAGTGACAACATGTCAGAGGAAAACATCAGGAATAAAAAAAGGTGGTCTTAGCTATGTTATAATGAGCAACCCAAGTGCAAGAGAAATGATGCACCACATGGCAAAACATACAAGCACTCATTATATTCACTTTCAGATAAAATATGTGCGTTATGCATTATTAGAGTAGATATTTCGTAAGAGAGGCAGTCACCAAGACACCAGCTGGCTTATACACATGAGAAATGTGGTATTTTAAATATTCCGAACAGATTTTACATTCCCTTTCATTTTAGTTCAAACCACATTTCACTCCCTCTCTACAGATGCTTCACTGAGAATAGACCCCTCTGATGATAAAACACCACTAATCCAAAAATAAAGAATAATTCAGGCAACATGTTAGTGAAAATCCAAAAAAACATTATTCACAACCATGTTATTTTTCATTAAACTGATATGACAGATTTTTGGTCAAGCAACAAAGAATGAATAAATCTCTTTAATTAATTTTCTTAATTGACCAAATGATAAATTACTTAGGGAAGTCACTCATAGAACAATCAATAAATAAAACAGCCCTTTAGATGCCACCTTAAAATTGTACACTTCCCCTTTAATTCCAAAGTTACTCAGTCTTAATTTGCATCTATTAAAACAGGAAGGGGTGTTTTAGTAGCTTTGATTGCTGCCATTACATTAATGCAAAGGGTTATATAAATAGCACAGCATTACTCCTTAGAGAAGATATCTGTGTTGCCTCCCCCTCCTTCCCCTCGGGGAGGTGAGATGTCATTACATTCCAGGTAAGAGACTTGTTCTCACTTGAGGCTCAGGCTTTCAGTCATGATCATCTTGTTTTGTAACTGGAAAACTGAAGCTAAAAGGGCATTTAATGCTTCTTACCTGTGAGCTGACAGTCGTCGTTGGAACCTGCAGAGTCCTCCTGGTTGGGGCTGAGCGGAGGGCTGGCAGGGGGACTGGTGCTGAAGCTGGCGTAGCCGAGGGAAGAGCTCACCTCGCTAGGCTCGCAGCTGTGGTTGACCGGCCTTTGGACATCCAAGGATGAAGACAGAGAGGTGCGCTGTTTGGGCTGGGAGAAGAGAAGACGAAGGGTTTGAGAGTCCAAAACTTTTTTGTGGAGTGTTTGGTTTTGTTTAGGTTGCTTGAAAAAGGTTTGCCAGACAACAGATTTTTTTGCTTCCTGTCTGAATCACCACAAATTAACAGTTAAAAACATTTGCGAGAAACGTAGTTTCAGTTTCACATTTTCATTGTAGCAGGGTATTTATTTGTATATCTTTTGATTTCTGTGCTATTATGACCTGTTTCCTGTTTATGAATGAGGTTTTTTAGGTTTTTACTAAGTCAGATCCTACATTATATTATGCTGTGTTGCAGCTTTATGTTGTTCATGACCAGATCGCCACTAAAAGGGAACCATTGCAAGAATTGCAATTGCAAGAATTTATAGCTTTAGAGAAATACAGTTCTCTGTGAACAAACAGCCCCTTTTTGATTTATACCAAAAATAAAATGCAGTTGCCTGCAGCTCAATAAATGTTCCCACTCATCATGAGATGTAAGAAGAGTTATCTGTTTTTCATCACTCGTTTTACCACAGGGACCAGCTAATAACTTTAATTACCAATTCTTTGTATTTCAGTAAAGCAATTTTCCTTATTTTTGTTTTGATCCTCTCACCCTTTATTTTCATTTTCCTTTTTATACGACAGATCCACTTCTGTTGCTGAAGATCTTGTGCTTTCTCGTAGTCAAAAGCAAATCCCTTTATTATTTTATTTTATTATTTTATTATTTTCTGGATGAGTTTATGGGTGGTGCAATCACTGCTTAGAGGCCCCCCCCCCCACTTCATTACATGATGCTAGGAAAAGGAGAAATGGATGCAGCAGTTTATTGAAACATACATGAAAATACACCATATGAGGCAAAAACACAAAGGCATTGTTTTAAGTCAGGGCATGTATTCCTATCGTTTCAAAAAAATGTGTATAACATAAGATAGGGACATCTGTTTTTTGTAAAATGTAAAACTGGGATGCAAGATAGCAGATGACAGAGGTAGAACAGGAAAAAGAAGCGACCCAAAATGGCTGCTTAGAAGACGCAAATGTGAGTGATAAAGTGAGACAGAGGACAAATGAAACTGTAGACTGGCATCTGGTAAACACATCTTACATAATGAGGCATTTGCAGCTCTCAACAACCTGCTGCTATGCTTCACAAACAACTCAGGCAGTCAAAACCCTGCTGGCGCATGTATATGCAATCACAACTCAGAGGACGTAGGCTAAGGGAATCAATAGAGTGAACTCTGAACGCAAAATATCACCCTGAAATATTGAGATACAGACACACACACGCACAACAGAACAACCTTCGTAAGACCTTCACGGTCTATTTTGTGACTCAAGGTATAAAAACTAAACCTTGAGAGATGGGAAAAGAATATAAAAGGAAATGAAAGCAGGAGGAGGAGAGGAGGCTCTTTTCTATGCATGATGCATTCAAATTGGGCTTTGAAATAGTCGCCGAACTAAACTGGGATGAAAAACACAAAAGCAGAACAAGAACAGGGAAATAGGCTGAGTGAGGATGAAAAAATCTAAAGAGTGAAGACACGCTGACTGAAAAGAAAAGCAATTAAGAAATAAAAAGGAAGAAACAAAAGAACAATGAGTAGAGGTAAACATTTGAAACAGGATAGGGAGGATCTGGCCAAAAAGCAAGCGATCACTGACGAAAGTAAGAGGTACGAGATTGAAATAAGAATGGAAAGTAGAAAGAGAAGACAATATACAAAAAAAGGAAGGACAACGAAAGAATGATTAATTTAACATAACAAATTTGAATGCCGTGGATATCTTTCTCTATTCTGGGAAATAAGTGCTGTTGGGTGAGAATACTAACGCTAACCCAAACTCTCATGTCTGTGCAGTATTTATGAAGCTGCAGCCTTTAAGCTAGCTTAGGGGAAAATCTGACAGTTTTTTCTGCTTGTTTGCATCGATTAGACAAGGTACGCCATGCTGAGTGAGCTCTAAGGGTGCAGGTAGGCTGGGGTAGAGCTGTTTATTCCATTTCTTTAGTGTCTAACAATCATTTCCAACTAACTTTACCAATAAAAGAAAAAAATCCACCCAAAAGTACACCGCTACTGAACTTGAAGGTCAATTTGGTGCAGTGTGTTTGGTCTTTTAAGTGGATGAATGAAGAAGAATTTTTGCACCCACACACACACACACACAGAGAAAATGATATCCAGCTAAGAGTGAACACTTCAGGATACACCACTGCTCAAGTCCAAAGCACTGCTAACAGAACCTAATATGGCACAGAGTTCATTTTAATTTTTTTTTGTGGAAAGTCAGTCACCAGGGAGTTACACGGCAGGAGCAGGAGAAACCAACAGAGACTAAGGATGTTTAAAGGACCAATGCATCAACCAGACAAGATCACAACAACCCAGAAAGGGTACAGGGAGTAAAGACGGTGATGTATGAGCCCAACAGGGAAACACACTGACTGGGCAAGGGGAGGGACATTACAAGAACTAGCTGTCAAAGCCACGTATTCTCTTCATTAGTCTTTCCATTTGTCTTTGGTCGTGCAACAGAAGCAATTCTAAACAAACCGACAACTTAGGCATTGTTATGAGGTCTCTGCGATCTAAAGCATACATAATCTGTGGAAAATAAAGACACTGCTACAAGCCATGTGTGACATCAATCAAAATGTGTTACTGGAAGCTTAACAACAGAACACCGAGGGCTCAAAATGAGATTAAACAATCGTGAACACAGAATGAGTGAACTCCTTTAAATGAGACACCGTGGTATTTTAAAGTGGCAATCTGAGCCTTTGTGTGTCTCCGTCTTCAGGGAGTTTAAAGGGTACATCAACTGCTCCTAAAGCATCACTCTCTTACTGTACTTATCGCCGGCTCATCTATGTGCATTTGTCTTCCTCTTCTTTCAAACTATTAAATGTGTCTGTTCTCTAGACTTGTGCTTGTTAAGAGCCTGCACACGCACACTCATTGACACATATAAGAAAAAAAAAAACATGCACATGTGCCATAGCTCTGGCTGAGGCTTAGCGTTAACAATGCAAACAGGCAGCGGGCTAATGAACATGTCGTGCCCGATTGGAAGGGGATTAATGAGGACAGACACACACACACACCCCATGCATGACTAAACATTAGAAGAAACCATTTTCCTTCCTTTAACAACATAGCAAAGGGGGGGGGAAAGGTCATTTAACAAGCTACGTGTGTTGAAATGCTAATAATTGACACTTTTGCAACCCAGCATTTGTGTGCTAATTTATCAATAACATGAGAATCGGATCTCATGATTAGAAGGTAGGAATATCACCACTTCTGATGAATGAAACTCCCCACAGAAATATTTACTATGCTTCTGAGGGGAGCAATGCAAAAAAAACCCCAAAAAAACATAATATATGCCAAATACACCAAAGAATGAGGCTTATTTGTCTCTAAATGTTGCTTTTGTAAGTGAAACATGAGCAGTAGATTCAAAATTAATTATGGTTCTGATTTTAACTGATATTTTCAGTTGCTACAGCAGCTCGTCCTCTGTTAACATTAGCTTAGAGGTAATGATCCTGAGTGTGGAGCATTCCAAATAGCATATGTCTGTCTTTTATTTCAGCTGCCACACACGTCCACAGAAAGATGTAAGCGCACAAACTCGGAAGGCAAAATGTTCAAAAGAGCCGAGCTGACGATGCTTCTGCTTCCAGAGGGCGGCGAAGAACAAGAGAATAGAAAAGAAAAAGGAGTAAACATCTAAAACCTCCTTTTCCCCCCTCAATTCCAAAACAAACTCTTAACTGCAACTCTTACAAGTAGCATTCCACTACTCATCTCTGGATTTTGTACACTTTCTTTTGATGCATGCTGTTTTTGCCCCATTCAGCTATATGGCTCTGTTTCTTGTGTGTTTCTTGTAATGATCAAACTTCCTTTTCATTATTTGCCTTAAGAAATATGTCATGTACTGAATTTAAAAAGCTGCATTCAGTGCATGACATATTTCAGCAACGTATACAATTTGAAAGTGACATGATTGCTGGTAGTCTGAGTATTTTAGAAACTGCTGATCTACTTGGATTTTCCCATAAAGCCATTTCTAGGGTTTAAATAAAATGCATACCTTTACAACCAAACTATGCAAAAGGGCATCTCTGAATCCTCAATATGTTGAACCTTGAAGCAGATGGGCTACAGCAGCAGAAGACCACACTGAATGACACCTTTTGTTCACTTAGTACCAGCTGAGCATTGTTTATACAACGCAGCCTACCCGAATACTATTCCCAACCATACCCATCCGTTTACGACCAGTCGACCAATCTGCTGATGGCTGCTTCCAGCAGGATAACATGTCATGCTCATTCAGTTAATTGCTCTACTTTTATTCCTCCATTAAAATACTGTAGATGTTCTCTGAAAAAGTAACACCATGCTAAAGATCTTTTTGTGAAGGGACTGTTCCTTTCTTCCTCTGTGACTCATACATGTGGAGGTAGGAGCACTTACATCTACCAAATGTGGATTAAAGGTTCAGTCTTTTTTTAAATTAAACCTAATAGCTAATGAAGAACGCTTTAAATTTCAGGTGATGGCAGGTCCATTTTTCCAATCAATGATTTCCATGTGGAATAAAATATTATTGGAATCTGGCTCTCCTACTTTTTCATCCTGCACTTGTATCCAGTTGAGGAATTATGTGCAGACTATTAACCTTTCAGGGTTTTTTTTAGCTGTTCCCCAAACTCCCCAAATTGACATAATCCTTTCCCTAACCCTTAGCATAAACCTAACCATAACCTAATTGTTACCCTGACACTAAAACATTTTGAGCCTCAAAAATGTCTTCAAACCCGTGGGGATGGGCACTTTGTCCCCACAAGTATAGTAAACTTCCAATTTTTGGTCCCCACAAAGATATGTAAACATGGTATACACAAACACACACACAAACACAAAATAATCTTCCTAGAATTGTAAGTGTCCTCCCCACCATTCTCTGCTAACACTTGCCATCCCTTGTGTTTATTTGCTCTATCCCTCAGTCAGATGAAACAGTCTTTTATTTTGTTCCATCATCTAAGATTGTGAGGAATCCAGGAAGTAATTTACCTTCTGTTTGCTACCAAGCACTGAACTTGTTTTCCCACCAAATCTATTGTGACAGATGATTTAAATGTGATGCAGAGGCCAGCAGAGACTAGCAGTCCTCTTGGCTCATAACTTATTGAACTGCATCATTTATTGAAAGCATCCAAATCCCAGCTACAAATCCTTTTAATACAGGCAGAAAACGGCAGGGAAAAGTTCAGATGTGCAACTCCCACTTGAGAGATTTTAGTATTAGCTTGAGTCACTTCTATTAGCAGTGCATGACCCAAGTCTGTCCTCTGGGGCCACCGGCTGGGAAAGAAAATCTCTTTAACCACAAACACAGAAAGGTCTCCTGCTTGTTGCAATAACTTCAAAATGTTCAGGTGGAGTAAGGAAGGGTTGAGAAAAATGAACTGAACAGTATAAATCGAGGGCCCCATTCTCTCCATTTTCTCTCGTCTTTTGTTTGTTACACAAACACACGACAATGTGGGCCATATGAAGAGCTGGCACAAACACTCAGATGTATTTATGGAAATGTAAAGCAAGTGTTTACTGTAATTACAGACAAATCCGAGCAAATTTCCTGTGAGATTAACTAACAGGAGCAACACTGTTACAGCAGTCGGCAAGTGGCACAAGCAACAACCTCAGCATCTAACTGACTGATGGGAGTGAAAGGATTAATGAGCTCTAAAAGCCCATGTGATTCATAATCAGTCTGTGAGGTGTTGAGTGAAGAGTCTAGAGGTTTGTTTTAATTTCCAAAAAAGAGGACACTTGGCTCGGTCATGAAGAACTTGCTTAAAGAAACACATCTTTTAAACGTCATTAGGCGCCTTGCTGCGCGCTGTCTGTCCCGTCTGTGAGCGCAGAACAAGCGTTCACAAAGCAGCAGTTCGGGGATGATGTCACACACATGGGTCCTCTGTCGGACTACAGGAAAACCCGGACATTTTTATCAATCTCGAAAATCCCCCCGGACGCCTCGGACTGAAAAGTGGACATGTCCGGGGAAAAGAGGACGGTTGGTCACCCTAATTTATGCCCACAAATCAGAGACTATAAACTAAAATACACAGCACGTTCTGTCATTTACAAATTTACATAAATTTCCATTTAAAGCTGAGTGAATCCCATAAGACTGATACACCTATACTCTGGGACTACAGCCAATTATCAGTTGACATACAATTCAAGCCTTTGGATGCAAGCATGTCACAGTCTTAGACCGTGGGAGGAAGCGGAAGTCCACGTATGGACAGAGAAAACATGCAAACTTGACAGCTGGGAAGTGGATTAGAACCTAGGACCTTCTTGCTGTGAGTCAACAGTGATAACCACTGTTTTGCTACTTTAAACCAAAATCATTAACCAGTCTGCTTGATTACAACCTTACACGCATAGCACACTCACAGAAACCAACTCAGAAAATGCAGATATATCTGTGTTAGATTACAGATGCAAAGCGGTTAAATGAATTTACCACATACTGGGAAAGTTGCATATAGTTGACTGTGAGTGCAGAGTGCCCTCAGCACAGTTCCATTTGTTTTGCAAAGTTCAAGTAGGGTCATTCTTTAAGACTAGCTGCATACGCTGATGAATGACCTCTCTTCAGTTCCAAAGAGACATCAAGGGTATTTTGCAGAGTCTGACCTGCACAGCCTCATAGGCTCATTGGTGACTGCATCAGAAACACTAACCGAATAACTAACCTCAGTTTGAGCTGGAATAACTTACCAGCAATGTGCATTTTTATGTTTTTCATTAGTGAACAGTAAACTTTAATTTAACTAATACTTTAGTTATATCAGCAGAATTCAGCTGAGAGGGCGCAGTGATCTTTTTAGATGGGCCTTTCCATAAAGCTGACGGTGACTACACCAATGAGCTTCCTTGTCAGTTCCAACTGCTACTTTTTCTTTGTTTAAATTCCAGTGTGATGGCTGAAGTGGAATTATTAAAGCTGTTGAGCAACAAAAATTATCCTTACAAATATAAGTTAATACCTACAGTGAAACCTGAGGTATCAGCAAAAGCAATTTAATCAAACATACACACGGAAAAAAAAAATACACATGTCAGATGTTGTTTATATGTTGGGTCCTTTTATCTTGTTGGTAGGTGGCTGCTAGGCAATGCGATGGGCGTCATATGATGCGTATATGAACTTTTTTTGAGGTCTTAATGTCGTGGCATTAAAATGATATGTTTTTATACGTGTTATATGTGCATAAATGGCATAAATGGGTTCCACACATTATCAAGGTGGTTCTTAGACAACATGATAACATCATAAGATCTTATTATAGATCTCCTGATGGTCTTTTTCAGTGTGATGCTGATTAAAAATGTACACCTTGGCGTGCAAACAACACTTTAAAAATGGATATCATGCTACTTTGTTAGCAGAGACCACCAAAAAAAACAAAAGACACACTGCATAAAACCTGCCTTGTTTACTTGTTTACAAGCCACAAGCTAGCAGAAAGCCTACAATTAAGGGAGCATGGGAGTTGTAAAGCTAGGTGTTGATTCACAGTGGGGCTGATAGTACTACTAAATCTTTTACATGTTTTAGAAGAGTGATTAAATTTGAGGCTAAAACCAACAAAAGCCTTTAAGACAATCTCTTTACTGGATAGATTGGTTGGTTTATCATCTGCTATCACAATAATGTCTGAGAACTTTACCTCCATTTGTTCTGAAGAACAACACGTTTTCACTGTTTTTAACCTTTTCACATTTCCAATGAGATCTGTCCCGAAAGGGCAGCTTATAAGTGTGTCTTTGGTGCTAACAGAGGCAGGCAGTCTTTTCTGTGATGGTCCTGTTTGTTTACTGTAATTATGCTGTCATCTCAAAATTACTCTGCACTGATGTTAAAATTACACATATCACATTTAGGTGCACTTGCTCCGGACTGGTCAAAACAATCCACTATCCACCACCAAAATCAACACCCTTTTCCCCCACTGAGTTACAATAAGGATCTTTAAGTCCCTTGCTCAAGAGCACTTTAACTACAATAATTTGGAAAGGTGGGACTGTACAGTAAGTCATCGGGTTTCCACACAGGCACATCATCCACAGGGATTTGACTGACATCCTTCTGAACGCTCTGGTGATGTTTTAAGAGTGACAGCGTTGTCATACTTGGCGCCTTTATTATGGACTTTGTGTGCGTCTATGCATCCTCTCAGCCTCTGTAAGGGGGAAAGTACTATCTCCATGCTTCAGCATCAGAAAGCAGTTGGCTCGCTTTATCTACTCTCTGAGTGTGTTTGACTGTCTTCATGTGGCCAGGGTAGCTATCAGCTCAATCAGGGAAGTGTTGAAGTGTGACAGATCCAGGGTAGGTAGATCTGAATGTGTGCAATGCATACTTTATTTCCACATATTCTTCTGTGTGGGTGTGAGTGTGTGTGTATGAGAGAGAGATCCCAGTACTGCAGACATTCACATTAGGTAAGCAAAAGCAAAATTAGAGCCCGAGCTTTAGTAATGGGCCACACACACACACACACACACACACACACACACACACACACACACACACACACACACACACACACACTTTTATTTTCATACTGCTTCTAAGGACTTTTAACAAACAGGTCCCCTGTCTCCAAATGCTAATGCTTGCTTCTGTATCATTTTATTATAACCTCATTTTACCCTGCAACTTTACCCTGTGTGTTGGATAAAGTCTATGTTATTAGTTTAGTGAGATTGTGTTTTAATAAACACTCACCAGACACTGTAATAGATATGCCTGTTCAACACAAATATCTAATCAGCCAATCCCATTGCAGCATTTTAGAGCATTTACGAATGTACACATGGGGAAGAGGACTTTAAACATAGCATGTTCGTCCTGCCATACTGGTCTGATTCTTTTAGAAAGGGCAGATCTACTGGGATTTCCCCACACAAGCATCTCTATGGTTTACAAAGAATAGTTTGAAAAAGAGCGAGCAGCAGTTCTCTGAGAAAACCCATCAGCTAAGAAGAGAAAACTAAGGCTACACTTCACATGACCTCACCAAAATGGTTTGTTGAACATCACAATGAGTCCACTGGACTCAAATGTCCTCCACAGTCACCTACATCTCAAAACAACAGAGCATCTCTGGGATGTGGTGGAAGATGAGATTCACATCACGGATCAATACGGACTAAAAATCTCTGAAGAATCTTTCCGGCACTTTGTTGAATCCATGACAAGAAGAATTAAGGCAGTTCTGGTGATAGCAAGGTGTACCTAATAAAATGACCAGTGAGTGTATTTGTCAGCTTGGCATGTACAACTACAGCTAAATATACCAACTTCAGCCTTTGTGGGCACAAACACGAGTTCTGTCATGTGTTCTCAATAACCAAGAAGCTCTCGTAGGCAAGTAGCAGTTATTAAAATTTACACACACACACATACGCACACACAGCAAAGTAGGACACTGAGCCAGTGGGTTTAAAACTGATAACCCCATGATGCATGGATCTCTGTCCTTTTTACATCTCTCATCCCCTCTGTGTTCCACATCCCATCTGGCCATGTCTGTGATCAAGAGCTTGTGGAGATCTAAAATGTCCAGCTGACAGTTTTGGAAAAGTAGCAAAGGAAAAAGAAATGAAAACGGTCTGAACATTAAGCCTGTGGATATCAGTCAGCATAGTCTTTGTGATCTCCTTCCCCATTTACAAAGTGATCACATATGTTTTTCAGTGACTGGCTAGGGGTCTATGACCGCAGCAGTATTACCAGTCGAAGAGCTGAATAGCTTCTTTTAAACAAGTATTTAAAGAACAAAAATATACACTTTGAGTCAATGCAGCAGAACTGGAGAGTTTTTGGTCTTCAGGGGATGGCACACTGCAAAAAGAGACCGTGGCAGCAAATCACTTGATCTTGCACCATTTTGCAATTGTTACGTTGCCAGTTCGGCAGAAAATCTCACCATCAGGGTGAGATAAACTGCTTGTTTTCAGTAACTCTCACTGAGTACTCAGTTTATTAACTCTTCATGATGTCAATTATGCTCAGTTGGTTCTTGCCAGATTAAGACTTCTCTAGAAAGTCTACATCGTAATTTATGCTTTAAACTTCCGTGTTATTCAGTCATTGGCTGCGTCAATTGGACATATAGCGACATTTCTCAGGAGGTGCATGTCAGTTCACGTGGAACGATATGATGTATGGTTAAGATGCAGCCAGAAAGTCCTTTTAACTTATGAAATAGACTTCCCATAGAAGTCTAAATCAGGGGCCAAGAGTGTGCAAAGAAAACATCCTGCACACCAAAACATCAGAAATCAAAACTCAGACCTGGCAACATTTTTACTACCTTCTAGTGACCATTTTTTTAAGCCAACTGCAGCCTCAATTGCTTGTTTTTAGCTGACAGGACCGGGACCCGATCTGGTCTTCTGCTGCTGTTCTGCTTCAAGGTTCGATGTGTCATGTGTTCATGTGTTTTTTCCTTATTACTGTTGCCTTCCTACAGCTCAAAGCACTCCAACCTCTGCCATCAATAAGCCATTTTTGCCCAGAGAACTGTCGCTCACTGGATATTTTCTCCTTTTGGGACCAGTCTCTAAACTCTAGAGATGCTTGTTTGGGGGAAAATCAGTTGATCGCCAGCATCAATAACCATGCATCATTCAAAGTCACTTAAAGCGCTTTTTTTGCCCATTCTAAAGCTCAGTTTGGGCTTCAGCAGGTTGTCTTAACCACGTCTATCTGCCTAAATGAATCGAGCTGCTGCCATTTGAATGGCTGATTATTATTTAATTTGCAATAATGAACAGCCGAACACCTGATAAAGTGGCTGGTAAGTGTTTATTAAAACACAATCTGATCAAACTAATAACACAGAGTTTTCATGTCTTTATCAAACACACTGAGTAGACACTGATGGTGCAGGTCAGAAAAAGCAAAAGGACGTCTGTGCTTACAGTTTCCCCCAAAGCTGCTTGGAGTCAGGTGTCCCAATTAAGGAGATGAGACTGGACGTGTTGGAGCGGTGCCTTTCCCAGTTAATAAAGGTGCCTAAAGTGTGGTTACTCACAAAATTTGCTCTTTTTGACAAAGAGTGGCCAGTGTGAGTCATATCTCAATAACATTCACAGGATTTTAGAAAAAACCTGACAGAGATGCACACAACAGTATATTACAAAAGCATTTCTAAAGACCTACACGTTCCTTAATCCTCAAATCCTTCCCAAAGAGAGCAAATTCATGAGTGCTACAGTACTACTCTGCCTAGAAGTAATTTTACTGCAAATATGTAACCTACATAATAAAGTACAATCCTGCAAGAAGTTAAAAAAAACCCTCAAATGTAGCAACAAAACTGAAATCTATGTTTCCAATTTAGAAAGAAAGAATACTGTCAGCACCACAGAGGAAACACCTGGTCTCAATAACAACAAACAAAAAAATTTAGTAGAATAAAGGCAAATCACACAAAACTACTATCACTGCTTTGAGGAAACATGGTGGAGGAAGCATCATGATTTTGGGCTGCTTTCTACTTCAGGGCGTGGATGCCTTGCAAATACTGAGAGAAAAAGTGAATTTCAAACTGTACCAGGGGAGAATATCAGTGCAGAAGAAAGAAAAGAAAAGAAGATGCAATAAGCCACTGACCTGCATTTTACAAATAAAAAAAACTAAATGAGATCTTGGATTCAAGATCTAAGTTTAACTGAGATGTTTATTGTTTTGGAAAATGTCATAATTAGCTAAAGGAAACATCTAATGGATGTTGTTGCTTATTCCAGCCTGGACAATGCGATTAATCAGTCTGAAAAGAGATGAAAAGCACCAGTGTTTGGTTGTTTTAACCTCACAAGTCAAATGACGATTAGACCACATAATATGAGTAATCACTGCAGAAATCACGGTAATTCCAGAGGGTTCACTAACTTTTTGCTTGCTTGTGTGTACTGCTGAAATAGCCAGCGGGAGCACTAAAATCAAATGAAATGAATTCTAGAGAATTAATTAAGCACTATAAAATTGAACTCTGGTGCTCCTTGATTATGTGCGCTTCAAGCCGAGAGGAGGCCCGCTGGGCGCCGCATGTGATCCCTCTACACACATTAGTTCACATGCCAAAGATAGACCCATGATAATGGGTGGGGGTGGGTGAAGAAAACAAGGCAAGAAGAGAAGATGCTGTGGTGAGTAAAGGCCATTCAGAGAGTCAGAAGGTCTACTTATCTCACGCCATTATACATATCAGATATTAAAGAAACGACTGTCTTAATCTTCAACAAGAATGAAACACTTGATTCAAGGAAAATCTTGAAAAACATTGACAAGATAATTACTACATTACACTAAACAAGCAGATGAGTTCAATATTTTCTTCAGTGTTATGTCACACATCATCTGCTCACTGAGAAACAACTGCCTTTAATTATCAAGGTGCGAAACGCTCGCGCTGCGCTCGGGTGTCTGATACTATCTTCCCAGTGACCGAAAAAGCGAGGAATAAATTAATCCAAAGTCTCTAATGAACGTGATTTGCTGTTGCGTGTGAATCGCCGAGTGTTGATTTGAAGTTATTCAAGATCAGAGACATATTATTAATAATCAATTCTGCTGCTGGTGTACACAGAAAGTGAAGTTTTGAAAGCTTTGTAATGCAGGCAAAGCATCTATCTGTGATATAATGATGCTGATACACATTTAATACACATTCCTTTCACACTTCACTTGGCTCACAGGAGGTTCCTTCACTGAAATAACCCTAATGAAGCATTTTTTTTTTATTTAATTTCATACAAATATCCATAAATGATTCTGTTTCTTAAGCAGTAGATGATGAACTTCAACTTCTGGCTGTCTGGGTTTGACTTTTTCATCCAGATCTCATTAGACCTTTATTATAGTGAACAAATGATTCGCTACAATGACAAAAACAAATGTCTAGATGAGGATCGTTGTGTTTAGCAACGACTGCTTTTTGTGTTTCGGCAATCTTCATCATTATTTTTCCAATATAATCACCAGGTGATCAGTGTTGTACCATCTGTGCCATTAACATTAAAAAATAAACAGTGAAGCTGCATAGATTCAGGTACAGCTGCTGCTGAGACAGTGACACAAAAGGAGTTTATATAACTCCCAGCACGAAAAGAAAGTAATATAGGCCTATTCATCAGGGGACCTTTTTTCACAAACAATGTATCATATAGTTTCCTGTGTTAGTGAAGATAGTGTGGCAGATGCAGGCTGTA
Organism: Oreochromis niloticus; assembly: GCF_001858045.2. NCBI lineage: Eukaryota > Metazoa > Chordata > Actinopteri > Cichliformes > Cichlidae > Oreochromis > Oreochromis niloticus. The sequence continues at coordinate 13,678,126 of NC_031981.2, forward strand.
CAGGACCGGCTGTGGCTCAGGAGGCAGTGCAGATCATCTACTAATTAGAAGGTTGGTGGTCTGCATGCCAAAGCATCCTTAGGCAAGATAGTGATAGTGCTCCTGAGAGTGAATGTGTGTGTAAATGAACTTAGACTAAGAAAAAAGTGCGTGTATGAATCTGTGTGTGAATGGGTTAAAAATACATGTCGTAAAAAAGCCCTTTAGGTGCTTAAGTAGAACAGAAAAGCACTATATAAGAACTATTTACAAGTAAACTGGGAATAAGGCATAACACATCTTTTTTTTTTTTTAATCATCCAGCTATCTTTTCAGGGCAAACAGGAAGAAATATGAATAACATACATTCACCAAATTAACTGTTTTAGCTTATGTCTAAAAACCACCTTAAAAAGACATGTGACAAATATGGAGCAGTCTGTAATTGACAAAAATCTCACAGTGAAACAAGGAGCTGATGAGATGGGATCAACTAGCATTTCTGACAAAAATCAATCCAACTGACTCCCAACCTCCCTATCCCCCCACCCTGGTTACCCCCTAATTTGTAAAGATGATGGATCAATGTAAGCTCTCCTTACACACACATTAATTTCAAAGAGACGCAAGCGTGAACTGTCAGTATGCATTCAAGCTCATGCACACTGGTGCCTCAATGAGAGCGAGACAAATTAAATAAAATCTGAATTTTAAAATCATATTAATTTAATGCGCCAGTGGGAATAATCTGCTAAATAATGCAGTGACTGGCAAGCTATTGGTGCGCATTCTGACCGCAGTCAACGCACAACCCAGCTGCATTCGACGGTTGTTCGGCACATGTAGACGCTGGTGAAAGGTGAAAGTTAACATGAATCAACAACTGAATTATTAACAAGAGTGTAGCTGGTGCAGCAGCAGACCACAATCTCTCAATCGCACCCAATTATGTCAGTGTGGAGCTTCACAGATGACACAGCAGAGACGTTACAAAGCTGTTTGTTCAAATACAAAAAACTTGATGTTTTTATACCTGCAGTGCAAAACGTGCCCCCGCAGGCTAGACTTCCAGCAGGTTTTGTGACTTAAGAAAATATTCTAAAATTAGACCAAAATAAGACACTGAGAATGGAAATTAAATCACATTATGACCAGAACAGGAGCATCTTTCACAGAAACGCAGCAAACACAGTCAAACTTTCCAACCCTGGTTTCAAAGGACCGTCTGGGTTTTTGCTACCAGAATATGATGCTTATAAGCACAAACATAATGGAAATTTTAGATAATCTAAACTACTAGAAACAGGAACAGAGAGAGGAAGGTAGATGAAACGAAACAGAGAGACAATCAGAAACAGAGAGAGATGTTTACCATTGTGTGTGTGTGTGTGTGTGTGTGTGTGTGTGTGCAGGTGCTTAAGCTACTTGTGGGTGGATGCTCTGATGTTCAATAATGCATCAGGTGCTTCTACAACGCATTCCTTAGTGTGTGTGTGTGTGTCTGTCTGTCTGTCTTTCTGTCAGTGTTTGTGTGTTCACCTGTGGGCGGATGACTCTCTCGATGCTCTTCAGGGCTGTGTCAGGGGAGGGGGGCGAGCAGTCTGGTGTGGGTCCTGTTGAGCAGTTGCCATGGTTACCGTGCTCCCCCTCACTCACCGTTACATGGGACAAGTGACCTTGGAGGGAGAGAGAAAGAGTGAGAGACAAGTAGAAAGAAGAGGGGGAAGATTTGCCCTTTTTGCCCCCTTCATCATCCACAGGAGGGCGGAGTCTAAAGACCATTTCTGTGAGCAGATGTGTTTGGATTTAAACTTGCATGTAAACACAGTCACAGTTAAAGTTGAGGAACAAAATAACACAGAATAAATGCAGTATTATGGGACAGACATTTAACAACAGCCAGTCAAAATATTGCGATATACAGGCATAGCATTATGTGCACCTGCCTAATATTGTTGGGTCACCTTTAACTGACAAAACCATCTTTACCCATTGAGGCATGGACTCCACTAGACCACTGAAGGTGTGCTGTGGTATCTGGCACAAAGAAGTTAGCAACAAATCCTTTAAGTCCTGTAAGTTGTGTGTGGATCGGAAGTGTTTGTCCAGCTCATCACACAGATGCTTGATCAAAGCGGCATCCACGTGAATGACAGGACCCAAGGTTTCCCGGCAGAGCAGTTCCCGGAGTATCACACCGACTTGCCTTCTTCCCATAGTGCATCATGGTTCCAGGTATTCCCCAGGTAAGCAATGCACCTGGCCTTCCACGTGATGTAAAAGAAAACGTGAATCATTAGACCAGGCTACCTTTTCCCATCCAACTCTGATGCTCATGTGCCCATTGTTGGCGACAGTGATCTGCATGAGCACCCTGATTAGTCTGCGGCTATGCAGCTCCATACCAACAAACAGCAATGCACTGCTTTTTCTGTCAGCTTTCTATCAGAAACAGCATTAAATTTTTAGGCAATTTGACCTAAAATAGCTCATCTGTTGGATCTGACCACACACGCCAACCCTAACGCCACGCATGCATCAATGAACCTTGGCTGCCCATGACCCTGTCGCTGGTTCACCACTGTTCCCTCCTTTGACCACTTTTGATGGTTAATGACCTCTGCAGACTGGAAACACATCATAAGTTCTGACCCAGTCATCTAGCCATCACAATTTGGCCCTTGTCAGACTCTCCCAAATCCTTAATCTTGCCCATTTTTCCTGCTCCTAACACATCAACTTGGAGGACAAAATGTTCATTTGCTCCCTAATATATCCCGCCCACCGACAGGTGCCACGATGAAGAGAATCAGTGTCATTCACTTCACTTGTAAGTGGTCATAATGTTATGCGTGATGGATGTAAATGCTCTTAACAAAGCAAACTAGATTATCGCATCTCCCCAGTGCTCTGTTTTCAGTCTTTAGAAAATGCAGGTAAGAGCTTAGCCAGTCTTTTCAGATTATATCGGTTGGCAGCATGAAGCAGTATAGACAGCAAAATAGTTTATGTAGGAAACAAAACGTAGGTGGTGTAATAGCATGTTAGCATTTTCTAGTTCCCGCTAAACACAAGGTACAGCTGAGACTGATGGAAATGCAGTCGTTTTGCAGAATATTTATACCCAAACTATTTGTAGTCACAAGAAGTTATTTTAAGCAAGGAGTTTCTAGGAATCTGCGTCAACTACTTATACGTTTACCATTGATAAGCTCCTTTCTCCAATTTGGTAAAAAGGAAAAAAGAAGAAACACATGAGAGTTCAGCAAAATGGCTAATGTGTCATATTATGTACAGTACTTCCGCATAACAGTGACCTGGTAGTCACAGTTGTTTTATCACTGAAGAGAACCAAAGAGAGGTGAGTGCCAGTTTGTAATTTTACAAGCTTCAGCAACAACCACAGCAGGAAAACGTGACTGCTGTCCAGAGCAGTTTGATGTCTATCTCAGTTTTCTATACACACACTCAGTGTGTGCAGTTGATTACAGAGTATCTGAGCTAATTTCCCCAGTGCGTGATCCTTTAGCAGAGAAGAGGGGAGGAAAAAGGAAAAGAAAAAGACAAGAAAGGAAGTAAGAAGAGAGAAGTGCTGAAGTCGACTGAATTAACTTTCAGTGGGAGAAAGCATTTGTCTTAATCAACTGGAAGAGACACAATACCCAGACTAACACAGCTTTCTCGCAATATTGTCATCAGACACACACACACTCGCTAGATGTTTTCTGTCAGTTACCACCTGCCTACACGGACTCTATCAGATGCCAGAATATCATCCAATTACAGTGTGAGATCCAGCCGGGACTATTACCTCACAAGTGTGCATACATGTACACACCGACACAACAGCACTAAGAACAGAATTATATATTTCATCTGATGTCCAGGGATTGTTTCTTAACTAAAGCGACAACATTAAAACCACGTGCCTACTATGTGTATGTACGCCCCCCCACCCCCACCTTGTGCCACCAATAGAGCTCTAGCATGTCCCAAAATGGGCCAGCAGCTCTGTGGGGGTGTCCTGTGGCATCTGGCATTGGACCACTGGTAGTGTTTCAGGCTTGTTCCTGTGCATCCTGGATTGGATGAATTAATTAGTTCTGCAGATTGATTATTTTTGCTCCTATGTAGGGAGAGTGCTGCCATCTGCTTGGGCTGCAACAATGTTAAGGTGGGTAACTTTGATATGAATGTCCAGACCCACAGTTTCCCAGCAGAACACTGCATTCTTACCAGATCATCGCATAACTTTTAATTATGTGGCAGGTCCAAATATGATCGACCACTTAGCTCATCTCAAATGGAAACTGAAATAAAAGGAGTGCTCCCTGTTGTTGTTTCAACTTGGATGTCGTTGATGGTGTGATTTTTCACAACTCCCACAAATCGTCTTCACCTATTCAAAAAGAACAAATGTATAAAAAAGGGAGAAATGTGGGGCTGCTGCTGATGTTTTGCATAATGACACATACAGCGTCCTGTTATTTAATGAGCGACAAACGCCTTTACTTTACATTTACCAGGATGTCAGCCTGCAGAGGAGGAATTCTAATCTTCATGTGGAAAGAAAAAGCAAGAAGAGGTACCAAATTATTTGAAAAGGATAAAGAAAAGTTGTATTCAGGTTTTTTTTTTACTGTAATTGAAAGTAAACTCAACATTTTTTGTTACTGATTATGACAGAATTTATTAAGAATTAAAAAGAACATGCTAACTTTTGAGAGTGCCATAAGAAAAAAAGGATAGCAGCAGATGCATTAGATCCCTGAAGACATTCGTGGTGGAACAATATTCAGTCTAAAAGGTTGAAATCAGCCTAAAAATGTGAGCCAAATAGAGAAGAAATAAAATACAGAAGATACGGTGTCTGGTGTATCAAATGTAGCTTCTACCCTATAATAATAATTTATATTATTTATATATTATTATTATTTATATAGCACTTTTCAAGACCCTCAAAGCGCTTCTGTAGCCACAGCTGCCCTGGGGCAGACTGACAGCAGCGAGGCTGCCATATCGCGCCATCGGCCCCTCTGGCCATCACCAGTAGGCGGTAGGTGAAGTGTCTTGCCCAAGGACACAATGACCGAGACAGACAGAGCTGGGGATCAAACCGGCAACCTTCCGGTTACAAGATGAGCTTCCCAATCCCCTGACAAACACTGTTGCCATCTGTTTTTAAGTCAACATTTAACAACCACACAGAAAGAATATATAATTTCTTATATATTCTCAGAAATTCTTGGGATCCTTTTTCAGTACATTTTAGGTCATTATCCATTTGGCTAAATCTGACATTTCATCCAGCTACCGGTACTTCTATCAGCAGTCAGATCATCAGTAAATACTAGTAAACCAGTTCCACTGACAGTAATACGAGCTCACGCTTTAACATAAGATCTACCATGTTGCACTATATCCACGCTGTGGGTTGAGCCACTTCACATCTCTCTGATTGAAAATGATGGCCTCTCACTCTTATCAACATCTCTCTGGGCCTTGTATCCAGTAAAAAGCTACCAAAAGCAAATACACTTGGACTCAACTCCAGATCTTTTATCAGTTCAGTCTGTCGTAAAATTATAGAGCAGGCCTCACCTTGCCACACAACTGCTTATCAGTCAGTCATAAAAATTATTTTAAGTTTCTAAAAATGAAGCACTGTTATTTGTTTGATTTAAAATCCACTGTGATGGTGTACAGAGGCAAATTTGCTAAAAAACCCCCCCAAAAAAACTTATGCACCTAACTGCATATTGTTTATTGATATTTAATAACATGGATTTTTCAAAAATCTACCAAACAGCATTTTAACAAGAATACAGAAAAACAGTAAGTAGGTCCAATTTTCACAGTAACACAAAAAAAATGAGGTTCATTAGAGAAGAAATCATAAACACTGAGAAAATGCTAGCAGGAACAATAATCGAGCAACAGAGAGAAACATGATTTGCAAAGATGTAAACCTCATAAGAGACCATTTCGAGGCGCAGCTAAAACTCCCTGAAGTCCTTAAATACTAAATAAATAAATGAAAGAACTGTATTTCTTTTCATGGAAGATTTTCTCTATACTCCAGCAAGCTTATCAATTACCAGTTTTACAGCTCTATTGTGAAGCAGCTTTAAAACCAAAAATGTCTGATCCTGGTTTAGAAATTGCTGCCATCTTCCATCCTATTTTGATTTTGATTTTTCAACAGTCTGGCTGCAGACGTGGAGCCACACAATCACGCCGGCACATCTGTCCTGCAGGGGGAAAGCGACACAGCTTCACAGCATGCTCTCACATCTATCAAACATGTTTGCAAACACACACATGAGCATGCGCATGCACACATACGCACACGCATGCACCATAAAAGAATTGCCTGGAGCTGAATCAATGTTTAAATGTGGGCGTAAATAGATAAAATAAAGAGTGAAAAAATGGGAGAGAGAGAAAAAAGGAAGGAGGGTTATATATAGATAGGGATTGAGGTTTTGTCCTATTGAGTAAATAAGCCTGTCAACACTGGGGTTTTGATGATGGATGTAAGATGTGTGTGTTTCTGTGTGTGAATGTGTCTGCTTCTGACTCTGCTTCCTTTACATCTGCCTTGGGCTCACTCCTGGGAAACACTCTTAGCCGTCCTTGCCAAAGGGAATACATGTTTGTATGTTAGTGTGCATACAAAAGTGCACAAACAGAAACATGTGCATGGGTGTCGAAATGTAATATCTGATGGATGTTGTACCTGTTCACATCCTTGATACTGGGAAGCACCGAAATCTTTCATTGTACAGTTTCTGTCTTATAATAGAGCCTGGATATATCCAAATATAACTCTGTGTAGATCCAAGACCAGCTGCCCTGCTCTTTACAGCACCCTGTAGAGGACCTGTGTGTCTAAGTGAATGCTCGGTGTGTGCAAGCGTTCAATCAGCTGTCCACTTCCTGGTCATCTAACAAGACAAAAACTGTCAATTTTAGACACGTTCTTTGGGCTGTCAGTTCTGCCTCTCTGCCACTCTGGGGGTATTTCATATGTATAGTGTATGTGTGTGCATGCAACCTTGCAAGTCAGTGTCAACTTACAGCTGAGCTTCTGTGTTTTTTAACACTACAGTTGGAATCGAAAAAAGAGGAAGCGTGAAAGTTTTATTTACCCATGCACTACAGCAAAGACGCTTTAGCCAATCCCTGTGCTTTGGGGTTTCAGCTTAGGATAATTTTAAATCCACACAGGGAATTGAGAGTTATAATCTTTAAGATCCTGATTAAATCGGGGCCAATTCAGTACTATTTTTGGTCTGTATCTTTAGTCATTCAGTGTATTTATATTTTGTGAATAGCCCTTTTGTACAGAAGTTGCCATTGTTCCCACTTTGGGTGGAAATTGTGTTTATGCTGAATTTGTGAGTTCTACTATAAACAGACATCAGCTGATCTTCTGTTGTATTTCAGACAAAGTACACTTGCTGCTCAGGTTATTTATTTATTTATTTATTTACATACTGACTATACTGATATAAAAATTAATAAAAGAGATAAGAACTTTATTAATCCCAAAGGAAATTCTTGTGCCTTTTATATGCTCAGTGCAATAAAAATAGAAACAGGAGCAGAAGCAATAAGGTGTACAGAGTCAGATAGCAAAAACAGCAAAAACAAAGAGCACTCAGCGTGCAAACCTCTATCAAGACAGCTCACTCTCTGGGTAGTATTTAGTTTTACGGGAACAGTATTATACTTTCTGTATATTCATTTTGTCTTCTTTCTTTTTAAATGTACTTTAAGAAGTTTGTCGTGCAGTATAAATCATATAATGGTAGCACGTCAGATATTTTCTTTGATTAAACAAACATTATTTAGGGATCAACTTAAAAATAAGTTGAAATGTAAAAGTGAGATCAGACGCCAAATGTGACCTCATGTTTGGATGCAAACTATAATGTCTATAAGTTATTATATTCCAAACATTTCCTAAATGTTTCCAATACAAACCAAGGCAAGCACAAATTTTGATAGATTGCTAACATTACACCAATCTACCCCCCGACAGAATTTTATCAGAATTTATGGAAAAAAACATTTATGGAGCTCCTCCTTCGTGGAGGAAATAAATTTAAAAAAACAGCATTATAAAGCACAGCTACTATAAAACAAGATACATAAAAAAAATTAGAGGAATAAATATGCACATAAATAAAATACATATCAACTATCAATATATACAGTATCTTACCTATGAGAAATTTGGCTTAAAATTTTAATTAGATTAATGCTATTAACAAATGCAGTATAAAATAAATTGCAAGTGATGGTGTAGTAATAATAATCCTCCCATCTGGTAATGAACAGATGGGATGGAGTAAGAGTATAATATGATAAAATGTTGATGTGCACGTGTAGATTTATAAAATATCAAGTTACACCATCTAATACTATAGCTAGGTAGTAGAAAGGATCTCCTCTAGCACTCATTACTATACCTTGGGCCAATGAGACTTTTGCTATGAGTGCTACGGTGACCAATCAGGGAGGCATGCATGGCATAGGACAGATTGTCCATCATGCTGAGTAGTTTCTCCAGCAGGAAGTTGATAAGGTTTGATTCACTACTGGAATCACCATTTGAGGGCGTGAAATGAGTCTTCTGTGAGCCCCACATAAACATAATGTCTGCATAAATATTAAAGAAAATCCCAAATCTAAACTTTTTAGTAATGTTTTTTGAAACTAGAATACCTACAACATTTAGAAAATAATGACATGTTTTAAAGCTGATATTGTAAGATAAGCCTCCACAATAGGGAAGTCAGAAAGTACTTAAACATCTTAACTCACTGTTGATCTTGAAAGTATGGAAAAGCCATAGAGTTTTCTTTACTCCTACAATTGAGTGCAAACAGAACTATATAACAGAAACAACCAAATGTAAGTAAGTCAACAGAAAACACAATGCTTGAATGTAAAGCTAAGACCAGAAACTTCAAAAAAAAAAAAAGTGTATGACCATATCAACAGCAATTTCCTCTGGGTGTCAAAGAGGAAGACACGTTATTGCCTTTCTTTCAACAAGTCAATGGGCCTCGACCCTTTTAATGGCGAAGCCCTGGAGCTAGTACATGGTGCCATTAGCCACTCTAAGCCTCCAGTGCCAACCAAAGTGCGATAAATGGGGTGAGACGCAGCAACATCACAGCTTTATCCACCAGAGAGAAGTGAGGGTGGAAGTTAATATGGGAGGGGGAGTAGGAAACTAAAAGACTGAGTACTTGATTCATTAACCTGTCAGGTAGCAGGGCTGTGGTGTGCATACCTGTGACTGGCTAATGTGAACTCATTTAAAAATGAAGCATGGCGTTAATAGCTGTGACAAGACCATCATTAAAACTGCCTTTTTCTGTAACATAAGGGGAAAATAATGAAAATCAACACTGTTATGAAGTAGCAAACTTTATATATTAACCATCCAGATAAGACTGTGAGCAAGTTCAGATTAAGGCTGCGCTCACACTGCGGGATAAAAAGGCCCAAAATCGGAGCTTTGTTCAGTTTTTCCCCCTCATATGTGACTCAGAGCAGCCAGAAATCACATGGAATCTAATCTTTTCAATCTGCCTCAGGCCACTTTCACATGACCTCAGCGTGAACCCTCAAATCAGAATTCATGTGACTTTCTGTGCCCTGAAATTTGAAATGAAACATGATCTAACTTAACATTGACATACACCTCCATACAAAGCAGCAGCAGTATGTTTAAAAAGTTCTCACTCAACCTGCTTACACATCTGTTGGTAGACAAAAGCTTGTGGATCAAACAGCTTCAGGCAACGAGGTTCACTTGGTGAACGTAGACTAAGTGATACCTATCCAGTCTTTAAGTCTGACGTCATTAGCCATGTCTGGGCCCAAACTCCGCTGCAGGTCAAACAATCACTGCGGCATCACTGAGAGTTGAAAAACTGTCTAAATTCTTTCATCTGTAATAAAATGATCACTGTGGCTGCTCTACCAGGTGTAACAATTACGTTTAACATCCAGGCATCCATGAAAACAGAATTTATACAACTTAACCGAGTTAGAAGTCAGCAGGAAGTTAGCACACTAGTTTCCACATAAACATGATATAGCATGTTCTGACTGAGAAATTTCTGAAAGAAATTAAGACGTACAGCTCTGCTATCACTTCCGACATAAATGAAGACAGGAAAGTAAACAGCAGTGACGTTTTGTAGGGTTACTGAAGTTTGGCTAGCTGGTATATAATGATGTGCTACGTGATCGCTAGCTACACAGCTATGTTAGCATAAACACAGTAAAGCTGGAGGATGAACGCTAACTTTTTTCCACTTGATAAAAGTTGACACGAGGGTTCCAGATGGTTAGGGACAAATGCAATCGCATGGCAGGAAGCTGTAAACCGACCAAACTTCAGTCAGGAGAACAACATAGATAATCCATCCACACTACGAGGTTAGTCATTAATATTCTGCTGCGTGGGCTGGGCTGTAGTTACATCGTAAGGTTTTAAAAAGTGAGCTTTAAAATAAATAGCGGCAATAAAAACCGGGAGAGGCCGAAAGTGATCACTGACTGTTTTTAGAGGCTTGTTGAGATTAAATAGAACAAGATACAAAGCATTAAAACATGTTAAAAACACAACAGCCTCAATAAACGCAGGATTCATCACATCATAAAATAAATTAAAAAATCCTAGATGATTTTCCAAAAGGTTGACCTCTGAGGTCAAAGCTATGATGATTCCTGTGTCGCCTCATTCTAAACTTACTGTGTTTTAAGATTTGCCACACATAAGTCAGAATTTTGAGTCATCTCAAAATGTCAACTTAATAACTCAAAAAACTTCCTCTCCAGTTTGGAGTTATTTTCTTAGAAGTTTGACTTAAAATGTTGAAATTTTCAGACATCTAATTCAGAATTTTCCGATCATATCCCAAAATTTTAACTTGTGAATGGAAAATAATTTTTTCAGTTGCAGAAACATGCTTCAATAGAAAGCAGTTGGGGATCAAGGTTAAAATTGGTCAAATGAACATATTTCATAATTAGAATTATGTATTACAAATTCCTTCAAGAGGTCAGAAGAAGAAATTCAAGATACCCGTCCTGCATGTTTATTGGCTGATTTTATCATTGGAAAGTTTACAGAAACCCTGTTGAAGTATTACACTCATACAAAAACACATCCATAAGTACAAACACCAAGTGTGTATTTATCTTAGGAGAACTCAGTCAATAGCAGAAAAGAAGCACTTTTACTCTAACCGCTTGGCAACAATCTGTACTTTCTGTCTGCTCCATACGTGACTGGAAGCTGGGAAGCTTCGCTCGCAGGTCCCTCCTCACCACTCTGCTGCCTGTTTTCCTATCTGCAGGATCTTTACCCGCAGTGCTCCTGTGCGTTTCTGCAATCGGGCTGTTACAGCAGCATTCCTGGAGTTCAAATCTACTGATTGTTACACTGATTACCAGTACTGCAGAACTGTTTAACTGGTTAAATGTCACAATTACAAATAGGCTACTGAGTAACTTAATAAATGTGCTTCTTAGTAGCAGAGCAAAAACTAAACAAAAAAAGACTCATTTAAGTTTGAGAAACTGCACAAAAGAAAACTGAGACATCTGATGGTTGAAAGTGACACCAGATATGTTTCTGCCTCTCGTACTCGCTTGTTACATTCCACTCTCTGCATGAGTGTTTTAATTTACACTTGGCAAGCAGTTGTTTTTCTATCTGAATCTGTATACATGTAAAAATGAATAAAACGAATTTGACAAATATACATTAAATCTATCTGCAGGCAAACAGTGGAGCAGAAATGTATTCTCTCATTCGAAACAAAGGAAATTCTATCAGAAAGGAATAAATATAATCCTGACATAAAATAAAAAATGACTCGCCTTAGGACTCGAAGAATAAAAGGATTACGTGCGCAACTATATACTCCATGTACTTTGCATTATAAAGAAAATAATTCAGCCTCTTCATTGTCAAAAGTGACAGTTTTCATATCAGAGGACATATGGTGCAATGGGACACCACGTTCCCATGAATACCGCAGCATCAGAAGGAGGACTGCGCCTCTAACACTCTGTGGAGAATCTCTTGACAAGTGCTTTAGGAGACAGAGAAAAATAAAGTTAAAAGTAAAATAAAAAGAGATGGAGGGTTGGTGAGGAATTCAAGAAGCCAAGACATGAAATGCAGGAAATTGTTTGGGATGGCAGTCTCAGTGACAACAGGCCCCCGGTGTTTCTGTAGCGGCTAGGCTGAGTGACAGTCAGCAGATGAATTTTGATAAAACCGCCCTGATTCTTTGAAGCTTCTGAGTGTATTGTAGCATCTTCCCCTCCTCAACTGTGAGACTGCAGCAGCCCACACCTGCAGACCACTAACCAGCAGTAACAAGACAGGTGGCTATCAGGCAGGGTTTACACTACAAAAAATATCCAGCTAGACCCTTCAAATTTTTTTAGGATGAATATCTGGTACTCTGACACTATGAATATGGACACTCAGGAGTGTAATATTCCCCAGGTATGTATGACACCATATACCAAATCCAAATGAAACTTTTTAGAAAGATCAAGTTTCTGGTAATACTTAAATATAAAAAAATTGCAATAAGTTCTTTGTCATTTTCCAAATATGAGTTTATGAAATACTCCTATTTTCTGATACCCGCTTTCCACTACAGGTGCTGATGATGTTAACTTTAAAGACTATAAAAAATCAGCTTCTATTGCAGAGTAGGATTTTTCAGATCCACAATATAGGCTAGTAATTATGCACCATTTCTGACTGTGACACAATTTCACAAACTGCAGCTCTGTGACACCAAAACATTGATAACAGTAACATCTGATCCGTCTGTGTGGAGATTTTATGTTGAGGCAGTAGCGTTCATCTTGTGTCCCTAGTGTAACAAATCTTGAACCAGAACTTTTTATAGTGCTGTTAAAAAAGTGTCTCTTCTGCCGTTGTTACTGTGGTCAGAAAACAGGCTTAACCTGTTAATGTTGCTGGCAACATTAAAAGGCTCATTACAATTGTATTAAAACATATCAGCAAAAAAATGCTTTTTTGATGATAAAACATTACTTAAAACAAGATGTGGCTTTTATAAAATTAATAATTATCTTATAATACTTTTATAAACCATCTATACAGAACTTTTATTTCACCCAGTGACTTCTACATCCCTGTACCTTGTGAAAATGATTTCTTTATAATGTTATATTTGGACATCGATTTAATTCCGTAGTTAAACTATTCCACAATCCTCCACCACATATGGTATAGAAAAACTTCTGATCATCCAAAAAACTGTATATCTTTAGATTTAATGCACCCCTTTAACTCTAACCCTTGTCTATCCCCCCAAAATCACAACACATTGTTCCTTAACTTATGCATTAGTGGTTATTTTTGTTGTTAAGGCTCTTTTTTGCAATAAATACGTGGTTGTAATGAAGTATTTTCCCAAACCTCCACACAGTAACTTAAATTTGATAACACCAAAGAACAAACCAGTGCCCACATTTTTTGCAGTGTAATGCACCAAGTCCCTCTCTGCTCTTCCTTTTCCTCTCATCTCAGCCCTTTCCTCCCCATGTTCCTTGATCACCACATCCTTCCTCTCAGAGGCAGATAAAGAGAGACTGACTCACACCCATGTCCAATTAGGCTGACATGTGACTGGACTCAGAGCAGGAATCCAGGATTTTCCCTCCTGCTGTGTCATTTTCATGGAGATGGCTCAGCCTGAGTCAACTTTCGACTTCCTCTACTGAATGTATAACCTGTCCATGGTCCATTTCAGTGTCTTTCTTACCTTTGGTCTATCTGGATTAACACATTATCTGATACCTGGAAGGAGTTATCTATGTTATATGTAAACTATCTCTACGTTATAGGTAAATATGTCCTTGTAGTCACGCTTACCTATACCATAGATATGTAGTCAGCTCTGCCTCACATCTCAGTCTTATTCCCAGTCTCTGTGTCTCTCTTTCTCTCTCATTTGGCCAGGTAACAGCACTCAGAGAGATGAGAACAAATACAACACCCACACTATTCCTTTACGTCAGTGGAGCAATTCTAAACCAAAAAACACTTAAAACAACTAACCTATTACATGCACGCACACACGCACAATCTAGAGTGTGTGCTGACAGTTCAACTCTCAACTCTCAAACAGCCAATGACGAGCAAGATCCAACAGTCGAGCACGGGACAAACACGCACAAAACAAGGCTCTACAGTAGCCTCTCGCCGCTCCTCTGCTCAGGAGTGGTGGGGAGGGGGGTGTCACTAGCAAGACAGTTCCCATGGCAACATTCAGGTGACTCACCAGCCGGTGATGCAGTTGCCGTGACAACCTGCAGCAGTGTGTAGCTTTGCTACGCGAGCCGAGTGAAAGGGGAGAATGCATCCGTGGGTGTTTGTTGTCGTGGGTGCAGAGGCACAACGCCGCAGACCAAACAAGCGATGAGCAAACAGAACTGACTGAAAGGTCAAAGGCCGAGGGATTAGCTCATGCTAGAAACAGATTAGAAAACAGTGTGGAAGACAGTGAAAAGGTACACCGAATTAAGTATAAATCGCTGAATGGTTGCTTTAGTTATAAACGCATTTTTAGACTGAAAGAAGTTAAAAGTTACTCAGAGAGCAGTGCAAATACAATATTTGCACTGCTTCTCAAGAAGAAAACCCATGCCTAGAAGAAGATTTTTTAGCAATAATTAATAGACTTTCAATTCAATTCGGTTTTATTTACACAGCGCCAAATCACAGGAAGGCACTTTATAATGTAAGGTAGAGACCCTACAATAATATAGAGAAAACCCCAAGAACCAAACAACTACTTTTGAGGAACCATTTGGTGACAGTGGGAAGGAAAAGCTCCGTTTTAAATAGGAAAAAAACTCAGAACCAGGCTCAGGAAAGGGCAGCCATCTGCCATCAATAGTTTGGGGTGATGGGCAGAAGACTGAATAGAAGACACATTGTGGAAGAGAGAGATGTAACCCGATCAATATTCCACATGAACTATTTAGTTTTAACACCCAAATCTAGCAGCTGACCACTTTCTATTAATGTCAATATTGAATGTGGAAGATGCCATAAGATATTTATCAATGAACCCTAGTCAATGCATTTTAATTATTTCAGTTGTTTGCAGAAACAGTTATTTAGCTCATGGATAAAATATTCATTTCCTCCTGCTCCTAGACTAAAAGGAACCTCAATATTTAGGGATGTAAAAGAGCAACTGTTTGCATATGATATTGTTAATTTGCTCCAACCCACTTTTTTTTGTAGATTTAAACTACAGTAACAGACTCTGGGTGCTCATCTGGGAATGAAAACCTCTGTAATATGAAAGAAAGGCAGTCCTAAGCTGTTGAGCAGTTGAAATTATATACAAAGCAAGGCTGAGAAAAAGATTTTGTTTACGCCACAGAAGCATCTGCTCTCCATGCGCAGTGATAAACAGGCCTCTATTC
The DNA here is from genome assembly GCF_001858045.2 of Oreochromis niloticus. NCBI lineage: Eukaryota > Metazoa > Chordata > Actinopteri > Cichliformes > Cichlidae > Oreochromis > Oreochromis niloticus. The sequence continues at coordinate 13,693,627 of NC_031981.2, forward strand.
TAACTTGGGAATATATTTAAAAGTAAAGTTTCAACTTTTGATATGATGTCAATTAAATATTGAGTTCCAATCATTAGCAATCTTTTAAGGGACAGAGCTGAAGCAGCAGCAGGGTCCATAAACATTTTAAGGTGATGTTTATGAGGTGATAAAGACAGGATGAAAATGAAGTACACAAATTAAAAGTACGTTTAGGAACTAATTATTACTGGGGAGTGGAAAATTAAAATAGAAACTCAGACCTACTCTGTATATGACTCTGATACTAACATCTAATCTCGGTCATCAATTTTAAAAATCAGCTAAGCTGCCTTAAATAAATGAAGACCAACAAAAGCCACCATATTTTTAACAATGCATGTATCCCAAACACTGCTGCTCTCACTCTCACCCACTGTCTCCACACTTGTTTACTGCCATAAAACTGTGTGTTCATGTTGAATAGGCAATATGTTTGGCTTTCAGCTGGCTCATTTCTGCTACTGAAGTCGTGATCTTCACAGCAGTGGGATTTTCATATGGATCATGGCTTGTACTTGAACGTACCATATGTTCCACTGTCAAATTATTCTAAGACCATTCTAAGATTTTCTGCAGTGACAGACTGTACATTTTCTGTACGATAACACCCTGACAACTGAATCATTTCAATCAAAATCAAGCCAATTATAAAGTGGCTGATTCTCATCAGAAAAAAACATCATTTAAGAATACAACCTACATTTACTGGCTACTTTGTAACCCAAATATCCAATCAGCCAATCACATGGCACCAACTCAGTGTATTTAGGCATGCAGACATGGTTAAGACATCAAGTTCAAACAGAGCATCAGAATGGGGAAGAAAAATGATTTAAGTGACTTTAAACACAGCATGGTTGTTGACACCAGACAGACTGGTTTGAGTACTTCACAAACTGCTCATCTGCTGGGATTTTACCACACAAACATCTCAAGGACTTAAAGAGAATGGCTTAAAAAAGAGAAAATATCCAGTCAGTGACAGCACTCTTGGTAATGCTTTGCTAACACAGGAGGGCAGAAGAGAACATTCAGACTGCTTCAAACTGATAGAAAGAAAGCACTAGCTCAAATAACCACTATGTACAACCAATGAATGCAGAGGAGCATATTTGAACACCAGGTGCCACTCCTGTCAGCTAAGCCTTGAACTGAGCCTTCAATTCACATGGGCTCACCAAATGCTCTGTGCAACAGAACATTGAAAAACCGCTGCCTGGTCTGATGGGTCTCATTTTCAGCTAGGGCACAATTTGATGTAAAGAACAGGAAAGCATGGCTTTTATCAAAAGTTCATGCTGCTGCCGGTGGTGTAACAGTGTGGGGGATATTTTCTTGGCACATTTTGGGCCCAAACTGAACGTTTTTTACCTTAGTATTGTTGCTGACTGTGTAAATCCCTTTGTGACCACAGTGTGCCGGCTTGCCATCTCTCAAAGCTCAGATCATCTCAAAATGGTTTCTTGAACATGATAATGAGTACACAGTACTCGCACAGTCACCAGATCCCAGGGGTGGAATAGGATATTCGCATCATGGATGTGTAGCATCATGTCAATTCAGACCAAAATCTCTGAGGAACGTTTCCAGTACTTGAATATGTGCCATGAAGAATGAAGCCAGTTCTGAAGGCAAACGTGGGTCCAACCTGATACGAGCAAGGTGTATCTAATAACGTGTCTAGAGTCTTAGATATTCAAGTAGGTATTATATTTATAACCTGAATAAAAGGACACCTACGTTTATAAATGCAAATTACAGGACTGTTTTAGTATTTTAGGTACCAGATAGATGTACAGCTATCCTACCATTACGTGGACAAGCGTTGAGTTGTTGATTGATATCAAGAGAGGAGGGTTTGCGTGTGACAGCGGTGGTCACAGACTCATACGGGTTGTCCTCGTCTTCTGGAAGGAAAACATCCAGCGACGGAGAAGTGACGATGTCTGCCGAACGCTTTGAATCCTGGGAGAGAGAAAAAAAAAACGGAAAGAGAAATGGTAGGGTAGTTTGTTAAACATATCATAATAGCCACCAACAAGAAAAATCTGATAGCTGTTTTTCTTTACGCCACCATAATTTTACGTTTTATTCAAACGATTCCACTGGAAGCTACCAGCCGCACTCCATTCATTATAAGACAAACACACCACTAATTACATCATTAATTATGTACTTCAGCCAAACTGGTATTATACCCTTCCAGAGACCCATACATGATGTGTCATGTTAATGAATGGTCTTTGAAAGGGGAAGTGAAGAAGCCGCTGATTGAGTCCAGCCAGGAATTCTTATTTTGTGACTTTTTAAAAGCAAGAGAGGGCAGATTTTTTTTTTTAAAGACAAAAAGAGGTCTGTTAGGGGGCTAAAGTTCTTTTTGTTTGCCTTGGCCTGAGGTGCTTCATTACAAACAGCAAAAGAAAATAACCACATCAGCTCAGTAATGTGAGTTCAGCTCAAGGCTATCATTCAAGTCTAACTGTGTTCACACAATTGGATTATCATCAAAGGTTTAGGCCAGTCTTCTCTTAAAATAAAGGGGGGGAAAAGTTTGAAGTTTCCTCGTTTCTTTAAAATCCGAAAGTCACTTTGGGCTTTTGTCCTCAGTGATTACTGTGATCGACAAGGCTTTCCTGGAGCTTTTCCTTAACACAAAAGAGGCAACTTTTCTCCCATATAATTGCTGTAACATTACTGCAGTTTTTACTTTAATGTTTGAAGGCTTAATGTGACGAATCTCATGAACGTGATGAAAATCCTTTAATAATAGGATAGGATAACCAAAGCCAAACCTTAACCTTGAAGTACAAACATACAAAGGGATGCAAAAGCTTTATTTCAACTTATTAAATGTTGCGAGAGCAGGCTGCTGATCTTCTGATGATGCAATAGCTTCAGGGTATGATCACATGGCGTGAAAATACTTACACTTAAAAGAGGAAAGGAGTCACTAAGAAAAAGAGGACAGAGTTCACAAATTAAATTAATAAATAAATCAAAATCCAATTATTTGCAGAGTAAAAATAGCAGCGAAGTAAATGATTATCTTGATAGGCAAGGTTTTCAAGATGCACCTTGTACAACCCAGCTGAGGTTTCAAGTGTGAGAAAAGAAATCAGCAAAACTTCATAACAAAGACAAACAAGTTGTGTGAAAAAGAACGTTTCCACAGGGTCCAAAAGTCCTGTGGAAAAACAAGATACATCTTAACTGCTTTCACAGGAATTAAGAGCGCAAGTAGCAACCATAGTCAGCATGCCCATTTTCAGCAGTTTGTTGGTCTGGAGCATTCAGGTGTGTGTTAACATAATGCCACAATCTTCCCAGGAGCGGACATATCAGCAAAGTCACCCCAAGGTCAGACAAAAAACTGCAAAAGTGTGTAAAGACAGCATTATGAGCAGTCCCCAGCAGCCTAGGCCTATTGGGTTTAGGGTCACCTGACCCAGCCCTGACTATAAGCTTTATCAAAAGGGAAAGTTTTAAGCCTAATTTTAAAAACAGAGAGGGTTTCTTTTACCCAACTTCAAACTGGGAGCTGGTTCCACAGAAGAGAGGAGTAAAAGCTGAAGACAGCCCGGCTTACGTTTGAAAAGTTGGATTTGAACAAACTACCTACTACTTTTGGAGTAATGTCCATAATGTTCGGCCATAATCCCCAGCACCGTATATAGTAAAAACAAATATGAGCATATTAGTACAAACAGCAAAAAAAACAACAACAAAAAACTATTTAGCAAAATAGCGGAGGTTAATAGAGGATGTTTTATACCCACAGGACCTCAGCAGCTTGCAGTCACTGAGATGACCATGAAGTCCGCTATATACCAAATTATTCTAGTGTCAAATGTGAGGCCATCTGTTTAAAAGCCAAAGCTTGGCCAAATTTGGGTCATGCAGCAGGACAGTGATCCCAAGCACAGCATGAATTGCAATGGCAAAGTTAAACTTACGACCTCAACTTCATTGAGATGCTGTGACGGGAACTGTGCATAAATGAATGCCCACAAACCTCAATGAACTGAAACAATGCTGTAAAGAAGAGTGGACCGAAATACCTTCACAATGATGTGAGAGACAAGTTCGAGTTGCTACTGCTAAAGGTGGCTCAAGGCTCAAGTGGCTAAAGGGTACTTGCAAACATTAAACTTTTGTCATTGTAACATTTTTAACTTATTTAAGGGACAACTAGTTTAGGTCTGAGGAATAGGGGAGTTCTTATTTCCATTCACAAATTTAACTTCTATCCTAATCAAACACATGAACTTGTTAGCCTCTACTTTCTCTCTTTAGGTTTCTCTTTAGTCCGTTAACAGACCCAGGTTGGATTTTCTTTTCCCATTTCCCCAAAATAAAAGGTTAGAAATCCAAACTTGCACAATAAACTTAAAAGGTTCTTCTTGATTATTTCTTATCTGCCCATTAATAGAAATTACAGTATACTCTTCATTCAATTCTCTCATTAAGTGCTGTTGGACACATTTGTGAGCCTTATTGTAATTCACTCTGACTAAAAAGACTGCAGAATGCCTAAAATGTCATTTGCATATTAAATGAAATAGATCATTGATTTTAAGCAAAATGGGGCTTGCAGCATTTTGAAAATCAGCTCTCATTTGAATAATTTAGAGTCATAAATAAGGAGATGTTTCTGTGGGACCTTTATATAACAGCCTTGCTCTCTGGGTATTTCAGGAAAATTTCAGATTGCACTTTGTTGCGGCGCTGGTGAAAAGGTTGAGCCCCAAAGGGCGCAGACAGAGAGCTGAAGCCCAAAAGGTCCATTATCTGTGAGGCAGATGTGTACCGAGAAAGAATGAAAAACAAGAGAGAGTGATGTGAAGCAGGGGAAAAGGTTACAGGGGCGAGCGTCATTTCAGCCAAAAAAGACAAAACATTTCTTTCCAGCGACTCAGCCTCTGGATGTCTGTCCTTTCCCTTAGACTCCATCATCATTTCTGAAGTGTCACTTGGCAACCTTCCCCAAGTTGTACTCTTCCTAATGGGATCAGTGGTGAACTCTTCACTGTGTGTGTGGCTGCCCCTGTTCTCACCATTGCTTCATACATATTTCTAAACCCAGTGAGTTCATCTTTCCGTTCCTCTTCTCCTAATCTCTTTTCTAATTCAACAGCCATTACTCTTCTTGTCAGCATCTGCTACTACATTACCCACACTGCACCAGGCCATCAATCACACACTGAGCACACTCAAAACTGATTAATCATTCTAGCTTACAGAGCAATCAGTCCTTTGATGATTTCTCTCGCTCACACCTTCTGCACTCAGTCTAGGATTTATTTCACACCCCACTTCATTAAAAGGCTCACAAACTCAAAGCCCCTCTTTTTTTTCTCCCCCTTTTCCATCTCCATCAGCACTCGATTAGGCCGCCATTACCACTAATAGAGACCCAGTCAGACTTATGCGCCTTCAGTCCACAGGTGGCCCCGACTCGGCTGACAGATTTGACGTGACAGCCTGGTTAGCTAGAGATTTCACTCACAGAGCTGAATGAAAGGCTGAGAGCACGCCAGTAGAGCCATAAAGAGCCATTTCTGAGACATAAAGATTATTTTGATCATTAAAGGTGCAACAAATCATGTTCACATTGATTTTAAGACCGTACCATACCATAACCACATATGGGTTTACACACACCTCTATACCCCAAACCTTTATCAGCTTCACAGTAGAGCTGACACTTTAATTTTTTTTCTGATACGTCTCAAAGGTTATTGGATCAATGTCAAATTGGTACAGCTATAGAAGTATAATGGTGTTTTTGGTTTTTGTGATAGATTTACACTAGAAATAAAAGCTTGTTTCATATAAAAATTATAACAGTAATTGAAAATAATTGCATTCAGAACAGGGCTGAATACAATTTAAAAACGTTTATGGAAGATTCCACTTTTTATCTATTGTAAAACTCATTTTTGTCACTACACAGTTGTGAGTAAAAATCAGGAAGCAAAACTTGTCATTATTACTGCAATAGTTTCTAAAAGCACAACCTGATTACTGCCTTTCTGCATGTACACATTGATTTACAACCTGGGGCCTCATTTATAAAGCAGTGTGTCACCGCATGTATGTTTACAGCAATCAGGCTGATTACTTCACAGCAACAATCAGTGGTATCCCTCATCATACCACTGATTGTTGAAATGAAAATGGAAGTTTGGTAGATGAATGCTATTTATTTATTTCTTTGAGATTTGTTATGGTAAATCTCACCTTCCCTGTGATTGGTGCCCATCACGAGCATATGCATTGTAATGACTGTATGAGAGCTGTCACTGGATTTATTTCCAGACTTGGCTAATTCACACAACCCATTTATTCATGATCCAAATGAGAATATGGCTGAAATGATTCATTTTTTTTACTCATTGTTTGTTTTCAAATCACAACTGAGATTCCCATTAAAGCTGTCACTTTCTGTTATAAAGCTGATGGCTCCACTGCTTTAACTTGGAAAGATTTGCCATCTTTTCTGAAGAGCTGCCTACTCTCCCAGATTTGTGCCACAAATCAGTGTAGTGTTTCTCCTGACAAACCTGACTTTCAGCATCGCCGTCACACTTTTACTGCCTCAGTATTGATCTTCTGGGGCCCAGTAAAACCTCACTTTTTAATTTATTTATTTTTTTTAAAAGGCTCTACCTTTTGTGGTTGATTAGTTTAGATGATGGTAAATGAAAAAAAGAGTTGACTTTTTCTTAAAAGAAGCAGCAAAATAGGCAACAAGAACATGCAATAATACAAACAAAAACCATCAGAATTGAGGTATAATAGTATTGAAGTGACTATTCAGTTTGTCAAGGAGGCAGCTGCTGAAAAGTAGATGGCATAATTTAATGTTTAAATAAATAAACTGACTTTTTTGCATTACAAAATAAGTAAATAAATAAATGGGATTTGAATAATGGGGAGCCTGCGCCCATCTAGCACTGTGTGTAGCAACAACCCTGGCTTTACATGTAAGTAAAGCCAGGGTTTACGGCAGATGGCCCCGCCCCTCCCTGAGCCTGGTTCTGCCGGAGGTTCCTTCCTATTAAAAGGGAGTTTTTCCTTCCCACTGTCGCCAAAGTGCTTGCTCATAGGGGATCATATGATTGTTGGGTTTTTCTCTGTATGTATTATTGTAGGGTCCACCTTACAACGTAAAGCGCCTTGAGGCGACTGTTGTTGTAATATCGCGCTGTATAAATAAAATTGAATTGAATTGAAGTATATTTACAATCACAGAAGGCAGAAGTTAAACATATGCTTCTGTTGAAGCATATAGAGAATTATAGATAAAGATCATTTTTTACTGTTATGTGAATATGAGGTATATGTCAACTTTTTTACGTAAAGTTGTTTTTGGTTGTTGTTTTTCTATAATGATTGTTTTCTTATTCATTTATTTGTATTGTATTGGCCTCACTGTCATATTATTTACCCTGTTTGTCCAAGTCTTATTCTACTCTTACTTGTTTTTGTTTTAACTGTGTTTAATTTTCTTTTTGATTCTTGATTTTCAATCAGTGGCATTTCAATTTATTCTGCAAAGCATTTTGGATTTATGTTTTGAAAATTGCTGTACAGTTGAAGCATTATTATTACTATTAGTAAGAATGTAATCATACCAAAGAGGTTTTTCGGTGGGTCAGATTTGCCAGGAAATGCATGAGATTGCTCCGAAGCGCGAAGCTGGGAGGGGGCAGTACTTAAGAGCAAACGAAGATAAAGCTTTCCGAGTTAAGGCGGCTACTGGAAGTGAACAGAGGTCCAAAACGAAACAGAGACAAGTGGAACCATTGTCTTTGTAAAAGGAAGTGTCAGAGTTCATAGGAAATTCAGTTGTGATCTGAAAATAAATGACTCGCATGATAAATTTTGGTGGGAAAAGCTATGAATAATCTCAGCCACTGTCTCCTTTGTTCACAGGAACAACGAGGATGTCATTCTGAATTTCAGAGCTTTTGAAACGCTACGAGCGGAGTCACACTGATTAATAGATGCACTGAAGAAAAGCATATGACAAAATCTCCAGAAAGAAATAATGAAAGCTTTGCCCCACTAGCATCTGAAGGGAGGAAAAAACAAAATGAAAAGCAGTGATGGTGAAGACTGAAAGAATGGCAATAGTTAGAACTGTAACTAAATTTATTCCTTAAATGAATACAGGTATAAATAATCAATAATTGTATTGAAAAAGACCTATTTTTGTGCTGTAACTTGTGCTATACCCTTTGCTACCAGGTATAGCTTCATTTACCTCTCGTCTCTCTCTTTCACGTCTACATCACCTTTTATTATTCCTGTTAAATCTCCAGCGTCCACCCTGGCTGCTTTGGCAGAAACAAAGCAAAAAAAAGGAGGTCAAATCTGACAGGTGTAATAAAAACCACAGCTTTGGATAAGACTAGAAACAGACAGCGAAAAGAGAAGGGAGAGGAAAACACAGGTAGATCAAAAGGACGCCGGGATCCTACTCAACACTTACTTTGGAGTTTGTGTCAGCGAATCCCGAGGAGATGAGCATGAGACAGAGAGACAGAGCGGGAAGAGGAAAATTACTTTGTGCTCAGGAACGGAAGCAGAGGAAGTGGGAGTGCGGTAAGTTGGGAGAAAGGATTTCCTCACGCACACAAACAGAGGAAAAATGCACAGAAATGGGAGGCAACTCAGACAACGTGCTTGTTTTTTTCTACACAGAAGTAAGCCAAAGGGAGACAAGAAAGCAAGCAATCTGGCTTCAATGAGGAGAGCAACAAACTTAAAGTTTGAGCAAATCTCTACAGCACATGTCCCACCTATCTCAAACAGGACAGTCGGTGCCGAGAAATCTTTCGACAGCACCTGAATGTGGAGATGAAATGAATCCGGCAGGGTGACAACAGGTTTAGCTACCTGATATTCTGATGGTATCCTCCCGCTTGGCCCTGGAGGTGATGGGGGGGTCAAAAAGCTTTAAAATGTGGTCAAAAAGGCTTCACGCAGAGAAGTGTGTGCTGTGCCTCCGACAAACAGACACACTCGGTCTTCATTCATATCCCTCCCTCTCTCTCTCTCTCTCGCTCTCTATCTTAAAGGGAAGAGATAGGACAGAGAAACTTGTGTCTGAGCTGAACAGGAAGAGAGCAGACAAACAGAGGCCTCCTCTGGCCACTAATTAGCAGGTCGTATGCAGCTCCCATCCAACTGCAGAGGCCAGATTAAACGTCTGACAGTGTGTGTTTTGGGTGTGTGTGTGTCTATGTGCCTCCACATGTGGCCAGGAGATTGTTTCTGATTATATCTGTGTAATAATGCAGTGCAGCATTTGTACGTGTCTGTCTGCTGCAGATACACTTTGGTGTTTTTTTTATGCGTGTGTGATCATGTCCGAGCTTTCATGCATATTTTGTGTGTTTTTCTCTGATTGAGTTTACTCTCGTTATGTATAGCATTTGTGTGTGTGCGTGCCTGTTTGCATGTGCGCAGGCCTGATAACCCAACCAGGAAATGTGCTGTTGCTTCTGTTACATCCAAGGAACTTAAATCCCAAATCTCTGTTTTTCAGTTAAACCCAGCGCTGTACCACCCAACAGCCAATCCACCACCCCACACACTGTACACAGAGTTCACAGGCCATCAGATATGAATAGACGCTATAATTTGCTGGCATTTCCTCATGGAGACTATTTGATTAGAAAGAAAGAGGAGGGGTGAACACAAGAGAGGACAAAGGACGCTCTGAGGGCCTCGATGAGAGGGGCGCGGTCAGTAGAGGACACCAATAAAGAAAAGAGACAGAACGTGAAGAAAGATTAAGGCAGTTAAAAACTGAATGGGCTCGTTCTTCTTTCTTGATAATCAAACAGTGACCAAAATCACATTCTGCAGGTTGCCAGATGCTGTGAGAAAGCTGTATTTTTATTTTTTTTATCATTGCAAAGGCACAATTGTATCCATTCTGTCAAAACTTCATCTCCATCTATGTTTTCTGTTGTGGGTTATAATTTGGGAGATTTGTTTCCCATACAATTCTACAAGAAAGCAATTAAGTGCATCTCTAAAATTTCTATTACTGTTTGATGTCGGATTATCACAAAAATAGGTAAGGTACAGGGAGTATTTGATTGAGAATTAAAGGACAGAGTGAAGTAAACCTGAAACTGGAAAATAGAAGAAAAGGAAAGAAAGAGGTACAGGTTGGTCCGATCAGCGAGCAAGGACTGCCTTGCAGAATTGGATTTCCCTCCATGGCTGGCTAATCCCCCCAAAATCAGCTAGCTGAGCCACCAATGGGACACCGACACTCACTCCACAGAAAATTACACCCTTCACATTCCCCATGATGGCTACTGTATTGAGCAAAGCTCTAACTGCGGCTTCCCTCGGCTCCACGCTTAATCCCACAGACACGGCAACCAGCTGGAGCAAGAGACTGCAGACAGAGAGCCACTGCTGTGTGACCAAACTTTTACTGCATTTAACTGCAGGTCCCTCAACTTTGGAGGAAGTTCTGAAGCAACAAAAGGCTGCTAAGGTGAGTGTGCGTTGCGTAACGGTGGGAGAAAAAAAGTTTGCAGCAGGAAGCACATTTAGTTTGGAGCTGAAATCAACTTCCCAGTTATTATTTTATTTCCCATGGCTTCATTTACACAACCTTACTGATATACCAGAAGCAAATACTGAAAGCTGATATTCCATTGTTTTTATGGGCTGTTTTCAAAGCTGTTTAAATATGAATATATATAAAAAAAAACAGACAGACAATCTTTAACCTCCTAAGACCTGAACTCTTTTATGGCATGCATGTTCAATTTGTCTTTGCTATTTGGGCTGTTTGAGACCTGATGAATGTAAAAACAAAGAATTACGTGATTTTTTTTTCACCCGATTTATGTTACTAAGAAAAATGAGATCCAAATTTTTACATTTCGATAGAACAGTGGCAGTATAATGTCCTCGTAAGTGGAAATCAGGCCCTTGTAGAGCAAAATTTAGCATTTTGGCCTAGACAACCCAAAATGTGATGTCCACATATGTGTACGCCAGGTCCTAGGAGGTTAATGTAGTGGTTGATTTCAAAGTCTGATCTTGTGTTTGTTAATGATGCATGAACAATCACTGGCCAATATTACATTTAAAACTGCTGAAAAAAAATGTAATGTCAGCCCCAAGTGAGGCAACCATACCTGGTTTTTGCAGGGACTCATGGGAATGTTAATGTTGAAGTTGTCACGCTAGCAGTAATGTTATCATTCTTGCAGAGTTTGTTTTTTCATTGTTATGTTTGTGTGTAATATGTTTTTATGGCTGATAAGAAAACTGTTTTCTTCAAGCATAGGCCACCATGTCTGAGGTTACCGCAGTGGTTGGAGACCACTAACCAGCCTTATGAAGAGCCACCAGGGGGGATAGTTACGAAAAAACATCCCTCCCAATAGAAGGGCCATTGGACTGGAACTCTGTGAACACTTTTCCTGATGAGTTTATGAGCTCAGTCACTCATTTCAAGTCATACTGAATAAAACATAAAGTCTATTTTGTAAATTTCCCAAAAGGAGGATAATCCAAGGATACGTTCATTGTCTAATGAAGTGGGACTGACAAATTGTCAGTTAATAAGTGTGTGGTTTCACAGTCAGTTCACAGTCACTTCCACCATACGAAACAGGATTTCATTCACCAGTGGGTGACATCACAGTACCTATGTCCATCTTTTATATTGCCTATCAGCTTGATGTTTGCTTTATTACACTTAATTTATTTTAGTGCACAAGAATGATTTTCAGTACAGACCTAAAATGATGTGAAACAGGGGCACAAAGTAGTGGAGCCAGTGGCTCCTAGGCACTGGCTCCACTACTTGGCAGCTATACTGGTGAGGATATAGCTGTCAAACACTAAATCTTTGTATTCAGACTGAATTAGCAAACACTATATCCATTTAAAATCAGCATGCTGGGTTTGGTATGATGGTACACTAAGCAACTGCAACCTCATATAAATATATTTATATCAAACTCAAGCAATTCCTTTAACAGAGAGCGCTTCTTTTCCGGAAACTCATAATCTCCCGAGATTAGACCAAGATAAACATGATGAAGAATCATCTGCAACTGCCTCAGCATCTCTCGTCAAAGTTCATTCCACTTTTTTTAGCTGAGTGTAAATCGCTCAAAATGACAAATACCTATTATCATAGAGTTTTTTCTGCATAACTGTGCTGCCAGAGGCAAAATAACAGAGACAGACGCTTCCTGCCAACATCATTAGCCCTCGCGTCATGTGGGGCCACAACAGTGTTTCATTTGAAAATAATTTCCATCAATATGTTACACAAATACATGGATACAAATGATGTTTGCTTAAATATGAACTCGGTGCGATCAGTCATCTTATTTGCCTGTTAAGCCTTCTAACCACATCTTTAATTCCTTTGTAAACAAGAACACAGAAAGCAAATCTACCCTTATCTCGCTCTGTCACCTGTGTGTAGGATTGTGGCTTAATCTCTTTAACGCAAGCTCATTTGAACTGGAACACAACATAATTTGCACACATTTAACTGTCTCTGCATAAGCGTACTGTGTTTTCAATGCCTTGCTCAAGGGCATCAACACTACAGGCAGGGTTGCTGTGCTGCACTGTATTATAAAAACAACACTGCAGTATACATTTTTTTTCCTGCTGGTGGCTTTTCTTTGAGCTTCTATTCCCCTCTCGGTAGCTTTCTCTACCTTTCCCTGTTTACCTCAAGAATAGTGAGATATGTGATACTCCGACGGGATGTAAAACTACACACAAACAAGCGCACGCATCCACAGCACATCTTCGTGGAGTCAAGGGCATTATAGGTTTGTGCCAGTCTATTTCAGGTGAAATATGACAGCACCTATATGTGTCTTGTGAGTTATTTTGACAGCCTATAGCTGCAGTCTAGAGGGGCATAACGCCATTAACAGGCACCAAGTGTAAGCACAGAGCTGCGTCACGTCCCATAGAGACGGGAGCGAGAGTGCGAAATGAAAGCAAAATCAAATCAAATTAAAAGAGAACATAATAATAATCAATTAGTCTAATTCAATGTTTTGAATGATAGAATTTCTGTTTTCAGCCAATTAAATGAATGATAATTAACTGGATGAACAGGATTAAAATCCACAGAACAAACAGTATCATCCGCTATTCACTCCGAGAAAAATTAAAAACACTTTTGTTCAAATCTTTGTCTCAATTCATACAATCCTCACACACACGCGCACACATTTGCAGGCACTGCAGAGGTTTGCAAACTATTAGACGTCTCTTTCTTGATCATTTAGTCTGCTAATTATTTTCTTGATAAATTAATTTTGTCTATAGTAAATATCAAGAAAATAGCCACCACATTTTCCTGGAGCTGACTTTTAATTTAATTTTACAAGTCCAAAATGAGATAATTTAATTTTCCCAATGGTTCTATTAGACATCAAACTTCAAATCTGAAAAGCTGGAAGCTGAAAAAAAAATCCTACTAAAATAATTAAACACATCATCCAAATAGCTGCTGACTATTTTCAGTTATGTATTTTTGTCTCATAACTGGCACGCTCATTTTCTTTCAGGAAATTGATGTTTCCTTTCCCGAGCAGTTACGACTACAAGGTTTATGTGAGACTGGAAGATAATTATACTACTAGCATATACAGAATGGCTACATATTAACAGTTTGATTTATTACAATGGTATAAATGCAAGATTAATTCAATTTTTTCCATTCAGTTCAATTTTATTTATATAGCACCAACTCCCAACAACAGTTGCTTTATATCGTAAGGTCAAGACCCTACAATAATACAAAGAAAGCAACAACAAAAAAAACCCAACAATCATATGGCCCCCTATGGCAAGCAAGTCGGCGACAGTGGGAAGAAAAAACGCCCTTTTAACAGGAAGAAACCTCATGCAGAACCAGGATCAGGGAGGGTGGCCATCTGCTGCGACTGGTTACTGAACACTTTGACTTTGTAGTCACATCAACTCGTGCTGCCCGAAGTCCTTATTAAAAGACCCGACTGATAAAAAACTGAATGTTAGCTCAAGTGCCTTATCAACTTTATGCTTTATGCTATGTGAGACTGAGCACTCTGCCTTTTAATTTGATAAGTTGCAGTGCAGGAGGACTGTGTTGTCTCCATTCCTGTTCACTCTGTACACCTCAGACTTTCAGTACAACTTCAGGTAATGCCACCAAGAAAAAAAACTCTGTGCTCTGAATTTCTGTAGTATTAGTGATGAGCAAGAGGAGGAGCATAATGGTGTGGGTGGAGTCATCTTTGTCTGAATGTGAATAAGACCAGAGAGATGCAATTTACTTAAGTAGGCCTCCAAAATGACCAAGTACCTTGGTTTCCTCATCAGGCGCACATTCTTTGAGTCATCCGCCCTGTTGGACGGAATATGACCAATGGTTATGAGAGGAAAAAGGTTTCTCCCCGAAATGGTTGGCAGTGGGCGAGGAATTTGGGGTTGAGTTACTGCCTTGCCAATCACTTCTGCTATAACACCACTAACAGTGGACTGTGGAATATTTAATAATAGAAATTTTGTGACTGGACTTGTTGCACAGGTGGCATCCTATCACGGAACCATGAAGGAAGTAAATGAGCTCCTGAGAGTGACCCATTCTTTCACAAATGCTTGGTTTTATACATCCACGGTGATGGAAGTGACTAGAAAAACCTGAATTGAATAATTTGGATTGATGAGTGAATACTTTTCACAGTAATATTGACGGTAAAATCCTGTCAATCAGAAGGGAGCAAAACCCCAAATCATAACAGAAAGCCACTACTTTTCAGTACCTTTAGTCTTATTTGTACTCATCAAATCTTATCACCAGTTTGTTTGCATGACATTATGAAACCGCCACTTTGCTTCCAGGAAAAACTTCAAAAGGCCAGCTGCTGTGTGCGATTTATTTATTTATTTAAATGAAGCATGTCTAATTCTGCACGTAAGATAAAGATACAGTTTCCATGGAGCAACTTCAACCTTGCTTATTTTAAATAATTAAATATTACAAAACATTAAACAATCTGAAAAAGGTATGATCTTAAACTTTAAACATAAGATGAAAACTCACCCACTCACAAAAATTCTACTCCCTCATTTAGATGCTTTTAAAGCTCTGCACATAATTTCTGCCCCCTCATAAACACTTGCCTTTGATGTTCCTTAGCACCCTCAAAGGCTCTCATGGCTGTCTGATCTGTGACAGCACAACACTAACATCTACAAACTGATATCTACATATGAATGCACACAGTCTGGAGTCAACCAGACCAGAAGCTTATCCTGCACTTAGTCTCACGAGTTCTGACCGATCATGTCTGAGCAGGCTTTTACTAAATGCTGTTTGTGTATCTAACATGCAAATCATGAAAACATCAGCTATCATACAACTTTTTAAAACATATCTGTAAAGGTGGACTGTACTGGAACCTGAGCCTGGATATCACTTATCTGTATATCTGATGGGTAAACAGAAAGCCTTGAAACCTTTGTTGAATTACAAGATTCTCTCATTTCTCACACAAAGACACCTTACAACACACATCTTAAAACTGCGTCAGCTGTGAGTAAAGCCCTGTTTCTTAAGAAAGAAAATTAGAGCTCGAGAAGCAAGTCTGACTAAGTGTGGAGAAAGAAGGTCAGACGGAGGAAGAGAAACAGGAAGGAAGTAAAGATGGTGAAATGAGAGGAAATAACCTGGTAGAAAGTCAGGAAACGCTGACGTGTGCAAGTGTGTGTGCAGCAGTCTGACGCACCTATGCTGTTGGTGACTGAGATTTGTTAATGGTGGACATCCCACGCCTGACATCTCAAGAAAGTCTGTGTTGCTTGGCAACACTCCAGACTTCTCTCTACAGTATCTCTTGTCTTTCCTGCATTTCTTCATTATCTGGCTCCCTTTTCTTTTGCTATCAAGGTTGTCGCAAATGAGTTCTGTAACTTCCTTTTAAAAAAGGTGACGCTGCAAAAGAAAGCCCCGCACACGCTTTGGCGTCAAACTGCGTTCACATGGAGATGGTCAGTGGAAACCTGCAGCTAGTGACGACAATTCTCAACAGGAGAAACTTCATAATGAGGGAGTGAATGCCGTCATGTGTGCACAAAAGCACGCATGTGACAGACAGCAAGGATATGCTAAATTCATTACCTCGGGCCACAAAGGTACAAGGCACAGACACACAAATATGTAGAGACGCACAAATATTAAAACATAGGCAAACTTTATTTCATGCTTGCTTAAGGTGTGCAGATAGAAAAAGAAATAAAACGTACTCAAATCAAACGTACTTCAATCTATACACCTAAAAACCACCAACCAGGCGAGAAATTTGGGTGTAGTGATGGACGCAGACCTAAACTTAGAAAAACACATTAAGACAATAACAAAGTCAGCTTACTATCACCTCAAGAATATTTCAAGGATAAAAGATCTGATGTCTCAACAGGACCTGGAAAAACTAGTCCATGGATTCATCTTTAGAAGGCTTGATTACTGTAACAGCATCTTTACAGGTCTATCTAAAAAATCAGTCCGACAACTACAGCTCATTCAGACCTCTGCTGCTCGAGTCCTCACTAAGACCAAAAAAGTGGACCACATCAGTCCAGCTCTGAGGTCTTTACACTGGCTGCCTGTCCGTCAGAGGATAGACTTTAAAGTTCTGATGCTGGTCCATAAAGCACTGAATGGTTTAGGACCAAAATACATCAGTGACCTCCTGACCCAGTATGAACCTTCCAGATCCCTCAGGTCATCTGGATCTGGTTTTTTATCAGTTCCCAGAGTCAGAACCAGACATGGAGAAGCTGCATTCAGCTTTTATGCTCCATAAATCTGGAACAAACTCCCAGAAAGCCTCAGATCAGCTGAAACACTCAGTTTATTTAAATCCAGGTTGAAGACTCACCTGTTCTCAGCTGCATTTGAATAAAGCACCAAATCCGCACTGTTTTACTTTTAAGCTTAAATTTCAAAACTTACATTTTAACTACTGATTTTATCTACTGTTCCTTTTTCTTCCCATTTTAAATCGTGCTTTTTAATTGTTTTTGTTTTTTAATGTCTCTGTAAAGTACTTTGAATCACCTTGTTGTTGAATTGTGCTATATAAATAAACTTGCCTTGCCTTGCCTCAGCTGCCATTTAATAAAGGTACATATTTAATGTTCTGTTTTTGTTTCAGGGTATGACTTCACGTCAGATGGCTATTTTGGAAGCTGTGAATTGTGCGCCTGTTGAAATACTTCAAGCAAGTTTTGACATTAGACATCCATCTCAGCAAAGCTACAGGGCAGCTTTTGTTTATTCCACAACTCATGAACCTTCATCCAACACAATGGACTGGATGTGTTATGAGAAGTAGGGGTGGGTTTTGATGATCGATTTTCTGATTAAAATGGAATCTAGCTTGAATAACGTGATATCAATTCATTAAAATCCTGAATCGATTTTTAAATATAAATTTATTTTGCCCTCACAAAATTTCAACAACCACCAAACAACCAACATAGTAAATGAGAGCAGGTACGTGGATTCTGCACAAATTCGTAAACACAGAGCGCGGACCCGCCAACGCATCAGAATCAGTGAGATGTCGGCTTTCTCACCCGACACCACGGAAACGGACACGCTGTCAGGGCTGAAAACTGACAGCTCACAGATTCTGATGCATCGGCGCGTCCGCGCTCTATGTTTACGTCTTTTTTTTGTGCTAGATTCTGACGCTGCAGGTTTCATCACTCTCCAACCAAAACTGACTGAACCAAACTAAGCTTCACGTTTCGCTTCACATAAACATCGTCATGAATTCCCTCTTACTTTTGCTCTTTTGCTTCCACCACGACAAGATGACACTTATGCACTGCACTGCTCTCTCTCTCCCTCTCTCTCAGTGTACTTCAAGAAGAGTTTCACATCTAAAAAATGTCTGTTTTCTGCATTATCCACTTGCTTATTACGCACCAGTCTACCATTGTGTACAGCGCTGTCGACGCCGTACACAATGGTAGACATGCTTATTTTTTATCAATTTAACTAACTTACGACAAGAAAGCCTCATTTCTGCTGTTCAATATGTTCAAAATGTAAACTTTTTAAAATTATGCGAAATTGCAAAATGCTTAGCTAACTTTGCTCTGCTTCACTTCAGCAGCATCAGGTAATGTTCATATGTTGATTCATGGTTTTCTTCAGTTTTTGTTCTACTGCAGAATATTTTTAAAGTGGGATTTGCTATAAAAAGCCAGGCCAGGAAAATCTCCTTCATGTTTTTCTGTGTTTTATCCTCAGTTACTTTGACACAAA
Source organism: Oreochromis niloticus (assembly GCF_001858045.2). NCBI lineage: Eukaryota > Metazoa > Chordata > Actinopteri > Cichliformes > Cichlidae > Oreochromis > Oreochromis niloticus. The sequence continues at coordinate 13,711,994 of NC_031981.2, forward strand.
GGCATCTGCTGTGATGCTTACACCTTTGATAAAGTCTTACAAGTGTCAGATTTCTTTTTATAGATATAAAAAATATGGATATGTACTGTTAAATGATCAGAATATAATATTTCTGACTGTCTGAGGCAAAATTACCCGAATCGAATCGGGACCTTGTGAATCAGAATCGAATCGATTCTTGAAATCAGTGACGATACCCGGCCCTAATGAGAAGACCACTGACTTTTTGGGTGACGGTTGCACATCTCTCAAACAGCTGCCAGCTCATTAACACTCCCGACTAATCACTCGGTCAGGATCACACTTCACATTGTAATGCACGGTTGTACATGTTTAGCATTAAAAGTCACTGCCTCATAGAGGCAACAGGATACCCACCCCACAAACTGCAGACAAAATTGTTGGTGTGGTCACTGCCAGGTAACCATGGTAACCATGGTAAGGACAGATAACCATGTTAAGAAGGAAATGTCAGAGAAGCTTGCTACAAATGGGAAAAGTTTACCTTTATAACAGGTTTTTAATGTTAACCACATAGTTTTAGTGCCTATACTAAACAAACTAGAATGAAACGGTAAAAGGTAAAGAGTTAATACCATTTTTTCAGACCGGACTTTATTCGTTTTTTGGTCTTCGTCCTGGTTAGAAATTGAGACTAATGGGATAGAGGTACATTTCCAGGCACTGGAAAATTACACAAGTTCCCATTAGTGATGAGAAAGGGTTCCTGATTGTTAAGCTCGAACACAAGTTGTAAAAAAAATCTGTATTTCTCATGCCAAATTCTCTTTGACTCCTACAACTAGTATATGTCTACACACCAATACCTGAAGCCTCCACAGATTAAAACACTCCCCGGCACCTTACTGCGAAGGATCAGTGATTTTTGGAGTGGTGAGGTGTCTGATCAGAGTCCAGAGACAATATCCACCCCGGGCACATCCTTGCTCACCCTGATACCACCCGGTGGCAGAGGACAAAGAAGTATCCTCTGCTAAACCACCAACCCTCAGGTGTTTCACTCTCAGGCTTTACTAAGGCATAGCTATGAATTTAACAGTGTTGTTTTTCAGTAACATAATATTTTAAAACACTTCCATAAACCCTTATTTGCAGTATTTTACATTTGTAATGGCTAGCCATCCTATTTCACAGAAAATTATCAGCCAACACTGCTTTTCCCCTCGGCTGTACTGACCTTTCAGGTCATTGTTTTGGTTTTCCAGCCTTTTGGATGCAGCAGGCAGCTGTGTTCAACAAAAACTCTCCTGTGAGCTCTCTGCTCAGCACCAAACAGAGCTGCCAGGTCGGTTTGATAAAACCAGCCCCATGGCCAATCAAACTAACCTATAATAAACAATACAATACAACACCCAAAAGGCAGGCACCTGGTGTTGGAGAGTATTACAGAATAGTTTGTTTTCTATCTAAGCCTGCATGCTGATTTGGAGTTTGGCTTTTATGATTTTTAGGATATATTGGCAATTTTCATACACAACACAAACTCATGGACAACAAAAGTTCAACCTGCAGAAACGCTTCAAATGTGGGCCAGTTTCTCAGAAAACCGCAGACCTCGCAACCATAGCAACCCTGGCACCAACAAAGTCAGTAACTAGCTGGTGAAAAAAGGAAGCATTTAGCAGCTACTGTAAAGAGCTGAAAGGAGCACTCTTGCCAGAAATTCAAAATGTAAATGTTGCCTTACACATTTCTCAGAGATAAAAATGTACATCTAGTTTGGCACACGACTGTAAACACTGTTTATATGTCAGTGTTGCTTTTCCAGTTTAGATAGATTCATGCATTTCTTTTCTGCAAAAAAACAAAAAACCACTCTGAATCAGGGGTGCCAAACATAAGGCCCAGGGACCAGAATCAGCCTGGCAAAGATTCCAATCTGGTCCTATGGATGGTTTTGGAGAATATGAAGGAAGACATAGCGCTTGGACTTGTAACTGTATTTTCACAGTTTTTTTTTTTCTACTGATCAAGACCTCCCCACTGGCCATTAACACAATTTCATTTTAGATTTCAGTCAGTTTATACATTTACCTCTTGCAATTTAGCCCCAAAGAGTCATGCTTATAGATTTCTTTCATTTACTACAGCAGCATGTAGAAAAACTAAAACATGATGTTGAAATTGTGCTTCTTCGTCTTCCATTATTATATATATATATATTAATATTATATAGTAAAATATTTAATAGATTCAGTGTTTAGTTCAACATCTTTTCACTGACAAAAAGCTTTACCAGTGTAGCCCACATAAGACCAAAGTGGGCTATATGTGGCCCGCAATGTAAAATGAGTTTTATATCCCCACTTGAAAGTTTTTAAATGAGTTGTTTGATAGGGCTGTGGGAGGTTCCTGATCAGATTTCAATTAATCAAACACATTTATCTGATTAATATACTCATGTGCCTCAAACTAAACTATCAACACTCAATACACAGCACATGAGTCAATTTTTATTTACCAAATATCTGATTTACATGTTTATATGAACACTGCCTGTATATATTAGGAGGACAGGGTTCTTAGTCTCCGCAGGATATTTTGTAATCAATTGAATTTGACAGCGTCATTTCTGGTGACATAAGTAAACCAAATAAATATGAATTTTCCAATGAAGAATTTGAATGATATTATTGGCATAAAAGTATATTGAGGGGGGTTTAAAGAAAACTTAAAATTATACCGCATTTCACTTTAACATGGTGCTTTAAGCAGTTTATTTTAAGGTTAGATTTTCTGTATGACTCATTACAAAAATCTAGCACTTTGACTGACAGCTTTAAGTGACAGCTGACAACCAGGAAACTCAACACTCAGACAAGTGACAGAGGTTAAAACGCTACTGCAGACATCTAACGGGGGAGAAAGATGACCAGGGGGGACTGGTGAGCACGCATGTTAGCAGATGTCACGTGGATTGATAAAAAAGATTGTAAACGATGGCGGCGACAGCAGCACAGCTATTTTTTAGACCCTATTAATCCTCTAAGGGGATGCAAACGCTTTTTTTGTGTGTGTTTATGTTAACTCTGTTTATCCACAATGGCAGTGGGAAAATCACTGCAGTGATAAGTTAATTATTCAGCAACGACTCAGTCCTTCTCTCCCTCTGACACTCTGTTCCTTCCACTTCTACTTCTTCAATAAAACCAGCGCGAGCACGCACGCACACACAAATCCTCCCACGCAAACTCGAGATGATGTCACACACAAAAAGCTGATGATACCAAATACGCTGTGTATACCCACATGCTCAAAGGTTTAAGCTATCATGCACAGCGCATTAGTACAAACGCACACGCACACACTCGCCCAGGTGCGAACATCTCCAGGCGGTGTGCCAGTCAGGCCGGCAGGCTGCCAGTATACCAGACAGAGGGTCTGTTGTGTTGTAAATGTCAGATGTCCCGCTGTTTGTGCCAGCATGCATCTCCCTGCTAAGCACTCATTTAAACACACTTAATACACAGCGTGTGGGGCTGAGGGAGCCGGAAGGAAGAAGTAAAGATGGAGCGGGAATACTGAGAAGTAGGGTGAGTTTGGATTAAGCCTGCTTGTTCAGTAAAACCCTAAAAATCAAGCTTCTGTCCTACACAGCCTTTCTTTGTTGTTGTAATATGCCCATTTTTCCCCACAGGGATCATTAGCCTTTCATGTCGTTTCACTGTATCAGATATTTCAGCTGAGAGTTATTCAGAGTTCATGAACTACTTGCAAAGGTAAAAGGCTTCAAAAAAAAATGGAGAGATAGGGAGGATTTTCAGAAATGGATGATAAGGAGATGAAGAAAGAGGCAGAAACTGAGCAGAGTATTTAGAACTGCCAGGAGAGCCGGTCTCTCTAGTGACGGCTCATTCACTGCGTTCCCAAGGTAACCAGTGAAAGTATTCACTCAGAACAATGGCAATATCACTAGCCTGTAATTTGTGTGTTTGTGTGTTGCTTTACTCTACATCATGTATGTTAAATAAGAATAGTGATGATCATATCATTCTTTGACTCTTTGCACACCGACAGTACATTATATTGCAAATTAGGAGTCAAAACATCATCATCATGCAGTTAGAGTTAGTTAAGTCACTGCATATACATGTGTGTGCGTGTACCTGCGACAGGCTGGAGAAGCCTAGGTTACGACAGCCATTGCATGGAGTCAGTGCTTCCCAGAAGCCAGTGGGGCCGCAGCTCTTTTCTGCCTCATCTTCTTCCATGGCCGGAGGGAGAGGTGGCGTCGGCCGCTGTGAGCACAAAAATCAGAGCACAAGTATCTGATTGTCATTATAACAAGTAACCAATGATAATCAGTCAAACATTAGAGACTGTATGTAGATTAATTGTCAACTGGACAAAGAAAAGATGCACGGTACTGTACAAAAACCGTTTGTATACATCAGCATAGATTTAGGAGGACAGAGGGAAACAGCGGTAATTTTCAAAGCTGCTACGACCCATATATTTACAGTAACAGTGGCTCGTGTAACCCTGGCACAGACAGAAACAAATTGGAATAAACAAGCTTTTACATTAAGACTGAATTAAAAGAACAAATGACATGGCACAAGGAGACTTTGCTCCTGAAGGCTCTGCTGGTTGAGAGAGGGGTGGGAGCTGGAGGCTATGATGAAGCCTTTCCAGGTGCCACTTATTGCTCAGAAGCGGCTCACTGTTGATTTGCCTTCTGGAAAGAAAAAAGAAGCAAGTAGGACCACAGAGACTGGTCACCCACCTCTGCCATTCTCCTTAGCTCTACACACAGAGTTCTTCAATTCATCGTTTTGGCTTCAGAGCACAATGCTAACGTCGCTCTGTGACTGCTGTGGGTGCAAGTGGCAGTTTGCTAAAATGATTTAACTTATGGGCTAAATATGCAGCAGATTCATCAAAAACACTTTCATGGGATAAAAATCAAACAATCAAATACATCCTTATCTAGAATTTCTTTCCCTGACTTTCTTCCATTACTGGAGATTTTGATAATTACAGTAAAAGCCAGCTTATTTCCTCTCAAAGGCACCGTCTTTATCAACCTCAGTATCTCTTTGTGAAGCTCTTCATGGGGATCACTGCAAAAACCTGCAACCCTCTTCATATAACTACTTGAAATACCTACACAGCACTGCTTTGGGCTAGTATGTGTTAGTGAGAAAAGCCCATTAATAGCAGAACATCTGAGGCTCACACGCAGTGCCCTTTCCTGGGGGCTCTTTGGCTCTCAGGGGACAGGTGTGCGGATGGGCTCTGCAGTATGAAGCGTCAGAGGGCAGATAAAGCCCACCTGATATCTCTGTGAACCAAACAACGCAGCCAAGGGCGTAGACCACGGCAGATTACAAAGACAAAAACACATATCGGCCGTCTCTAAAACTGCATATAGCTTCTACCAGGAGTGATGAGGGTGCATAGACTGAGGGAGGTCTCATGTTGATCATGCGGTGATTATCTTTAGAACAGAGGTCTAAAAGAGACAAGCAAGAGGGCAAAAAGAACAACAACAAAAGAAAGGAAAAGGATTAAGAGCGGCAGGAATGCAGAGGGCATTCTAAAGAAGCAAAGAACTAAACAAAGAAAAAGCTTAAGATGAAAACTGTGCACCCAAATGAAGTTACAGAAGGAAGGAGAGACAGATGGGAAGAGCCAAAGAACGGCAGCGAGAATGGAGACGGAGGCAGAAAATGAGGCAGAAAGCGAAAGGTCACCAATCGCTCCAGATTGCAGAGGGCCCTTTGCAACACTTGAATATTGATTGATCTAAAAAGGACTGCAGTATTCACATATACATACTGCACTGTATGCATAAACAATATATAACCTTTCATAACAGTATGAATGTGATGCCAGCCAGTGTTCAATAGAGAGGACACTGTTAATTATTCATACTGAAAGCTGCATAGCTAATCAATATTACATTAGTTGTCAATGGGAAAGCTTTAAATGGATGGATTACGACTTAGGGAAAATCACCTGCTTAACTACATGAAAATGTGTCTTTTATGTCTGTCTGAAAGCTTGTTAACACAAATGAGTGTAGTTCATTTGATGGAGGAAACACAAAATGATTTATACTTGGATTTAAACCGACTCCAGTCTAATGAGTTTAAGTTACATGAGTTTAAATTTTACAGATCAATATGAAACCCAATAAACCCTTAGACATTTCCCTGCACTACATGCACATGGCTCTGATAGTGCAGCCAACTGGTTAGTGAAAACTAACCATGCATAAAAAATATCTGCTGAAGAGAGTCTTTGCATGGATGAAAAACACCGTTTTTACACAGATTTTAAGTGGCTCGACAGATCCAGGCTCAAATATCTCTACAATGACTGAACGGGTTACGCTGCACTAGATTTTTTGGACCACTAACACTGAAAAGTGTGATATGTCCCTTGATGGGAAGACAGGAACTGCAGGTGTGGCCACAAAATGCCATTTCCACAAAAAAGGAAGGAATACATTTTTATATTATAATTATATTTAAAATGGGTTTCTTTAAAAAAAAAAAAAAAAAAAAAAAAACAAGCAATCAAACTAATCAATTCTGGAGTGAAGTTTTGATATCGTATGTCTCATGTTTTTACTCAGGGCTGCAAGTATTGTACAGATTTCCAACTAGCATGGAGAAGTCTTAATTTACTGCCCATTATAGACAATCATGGTTAGCGATGAATAAACAAGGATCAACTCCTAAATCTAACTGACATCTACAGCAAGGTGACATTTTTGGTGCAGAGAACAATATCGTGGCAAAAATTACATTTCAAACCAGTATGAAAAATCTGATCAATATGCCAAATAATATGATTTATTACAATATATCCTTACTTGATTCTGTGCTTAGTGATAGAATGTTAGTATCGGGAGACAGTAAATTTTATAACCTGAAGTCAGTGTCCCTCAACATATAGCTTAAAGCAAAGCTGTATCTCATTATAGTCCTGCAGAGTTGTTAGTATGGCTACAGATTGGCACCAAATATTTGAAATTAATGAACACATTTGATTTTTAGTCCAGACAGACTTGTACAGGGTATTTACAGGTTCTGGTCTCTTAGATGTGAGGATCTGATTCTCTGCTCTATGCATCATCTGCACGCAAAACACAGAAAGAGTCAAAGTAGGGAAGAGAAATAAGTGACCAGCAGGGGGCGACCTTTAGAAAGAAGTCCACAAGAATGTCCTCGCTTGACTTATGACCTCATTAAACACTTTTCTGTTGGGTTTATGGCCTCAGTCACTACCTTAGCTTTAACTCAGTTAACATGATGTAAATTTTGGTCCAATTTAGAGTAAAACAGAGAACAAAGCATCCAAGCCTCATTTGCCACATCTGGTTTCAAAACACCAAGATGAAAATGGCCAGAATGCTCTACTTAAAGCTCCACGATGCAATGTATGACATCCACCTTTTATGTACAGTCTGTGCTTTTCCATCACTGTTATTTCGATACACAAGTTGTGGAATTCTGGTTGGAAAAAGTACACAATCTCAGCTTTGATTTGGAATATTTAGATAAGCATGTGGACTAAATTATTTAGTTGAATTATAATTGAATAATAAATTCTTGTTTAATAAATGTAAGCAAAGAATACAACCAGTGCCAGCAGAGCAGTGGCATCAGATTATAACAAACACATGCTGGTTTAACCACAAAGAATGCACATGCTAGTGCTCATTTGAACACATCTCACACACATTTCCACTCTGACTTAATTCACACAGTTATTGCGCATATTTGCATTGTTCATTTCTGTACTATAGAGACACTGAATCGCATACTAAATAGCCACGGCCACATGTTTAGACAGTAGCCTGCGGGCACATATAAACACACACAGACATACACAAGCTAGGAGTGTCAGTAATAGAATACAAATTGGTACTTATAGAGAGGGGCACAAGATGGATTCAGGTAATTACAGCCTGAGTAAGACGTGGTGTACGTGTTTAATGTGCATGCACGTGTGAGAGAGCCTCAGCATGAGGTCTGTGCACCTGCTGCACTGTCCATAAAAGCTACTTGAATTACGCTGAAAGTGAACTTATTAAAGAAATGAAAAAAAATTGGACTATTGATCAGTGTCACAATATTTTTTGCTGGAGTGTCTGTGCATGTGTTACTGTAGGGGAGCAAGATGGAGAGAAATAGAAAGAAAAATAGAAACAGACAAGCAGTAATAAGTGAGAAGCACATTCAATCGCATTTCTTTGGACACCCCTGTGAGTGTGTACGCCTGAGTGTGCGCGCACGTGTGTCTGTGTGTGTTCTAAAGGTTCAGGTGTGATAGATGACCTGTGTTTCTGTCTTTCTGGCTGATGGAATTGAGCCTCAGAGCCTCTTCGTCACGCTGTGCTGGCTGTTAGAAATAAACTGCAGGTGTGATTCTCTGGTCAGCTAACACTGATAAAGGTCATCCACTTCCTCCTGAGCTGAACTTCAAGCCATTAATGTCTAATCAGTTTTCTTCTGCGTAAGAGTGTGTGTGTGTATGTGTGGTATTAGGAGAGTGTAGAGATACGGAGAGGGCGTGAACAATATTTCAGCATAAATAGGCACCAATTTAGAAGAAGGTCAAGAAAAATATCTGCAGGCTGTGAACGGTTCTTTGAGCACAAAGAATAATTACAATTGTAAATAAACCCTGGACCTATTTTGTTTCTGTAACAAGAAGTGACAACTCAACAGGACGAGCCAGCTCAGCGGCATCAGTCTGATACTGCCCTCTGTAGTCAAAATAGTCAAAGTGCAGTCTTTTTTGTAAGTCAGAAGTACACAAAGTGCCCATTTTATTAGGTGCACCTTGTTTATACAAGGCTGATCCCCCTTTGACTTTAAAACTTCCTTTAAAACCTCCTTAAGTCTTCATGACGCAGATTCAGTGAGCTGCTGGAAACACTGCTCTTTCACATGGATCTTGAGTCTCAGACTGAGATCTGCCGAGATGCAAACCATGCTTTCATGCCGTTTACAGCTAATTCTGATCCCATCAACAGAATGTTGCAGCAGAAATCGACACCCATCAAACCAGCCACCATTTTTTCCAATCTCCTCTTCCCGTTTTTGGGTAAGCATGTGTGAACTGTAACCTCAGTTTCCTATTAGCGTTCTCTTATCTGACAGGAGGAGCACCCGGTGTGGTCTTCTGCTGCCGTAGCCCATCTGATTCAAGGCTGAAAGCGTTGTGCACTCTAAGATGCTCTTCTGTACATCCTGGTTCTGACAAATAGCTATGTTGGTCACTGCTGCCTTCCTATCATCTCGAAGCAGACATGCCCTTCTCCTCTGACCTCTGGCATTCAACAAAGCATTTTTGCCCAGAGAATTACCGCTCGCTCGATATTTTCTCCTTTTTCTCAGACCAGCCTAGCTGGCACAAACAACCATATCACTTTCAAAGTCACTCAAATCACCTTTCTTTCCCATTCTAATGCTCAATTTGAACTTCAACGGGTCATCTTGACCGTGTCTGAATGCCTGAGTAGCTGCCATGTGACTGGCCGATTCGATATCTGTATTAACAAGCAGCTGAACAATACCCAGTGCAGTGGCCTTGACAGTAAATGGAGATCTGCAGCACAGCTGGGCCCTGTGTGCAGTGAGATAAAACATCTTGAAGGACTACATAAGAGCTGATAAGCCTGCAGAGAGAAATTCTTTCAGATAAACAGATAGAGCCTGCCTGCAGTCAAACATTTACAGACGTGGCAGAAACATTTTACTCAGAGCCAAAATATTTTTCTATCGATTTTTAAGTCTTAATTTATTCTAGAGCAACACAGACATTATTGTAGGGACTGATTGCAATTCGGTCACTCCTGAAGTTAAGACATTTGAGCCAGTGACCTCATACCAATCTTATCTGAAATTGCAACCATAAAATATCTAGGTTTTTTTTTTCATTTGGCAGATTTTCACTGACATTTGCGCTTTTGTTTTATCTGTTTACTGAAACAGGTGAAAAAAAAGAACGAGTAAAACAGAAGGCAGGCCAGCAAAAAGCAGCCAACTAAAGGGATATTTAGGGGCATAAATCAAACTCCAAAGACAGCAGGAGAAAAAGAAGTGCTGCAAAACCACTAAATTCTTGTATTTAAGAAACTGGAATAAGGCCCGGACATTTACTTTTGAGTTAACCATCATTATAGTCAAGTGTCAATTAACAGAAAAGTAGAAATGCATTACTAGTTTTTCTTTTTGGCATGGAGTTTTTCAGCACAACTTTAAACTCTGGTGTGGGAATATTTAATTACCAACGAGGTGTTCAATTGCAAAGTACCTCAGTGCCCTTTTCCATTTTTGCCTGGCTCATTACTTCCCACAAAATGCATTTACATGAGCAGACCAAGAAAGGAGAAACAAACACCACAACCAAAATGCACCATGCCTCTGTAATAGCCTAGTGGCGTACCTGGCTGACTCGGGTCAGAGTGCCGTTGGGTCGATCTGGGCGCTCCTCATCGGACAGCCGCCCGCTACCGAAGCTGTCCATAGAGTGGGAGGAGATGGTGTGGCAGAGCTCCTCGAAGGAGTAGTCCCTATCCCGGCACTTTTTGATCTCATGAAGCAGTTTGGACAGCTCACTTGTCACAGCATCATCTGAGGAGGATGTAAGAAATGTGATCCGTATCTATGAAGCCAGTTATTCTCAAACCGTGTACGCCAGCAAATAGAAAATTACTTTCTTTTCATTTTATCACGAAAACAACAAAGAAAAAAAGGTGGAAGAAAATCTTGTATATGCCTGTCTGATTTATTGTGAGATTAACCTGTTTGACAGATACTAAACTCCTCCCCCGTCTGCTTCCTGCTTTGCTTGTGTGTCGCATTAAGGCACACTGTGCTAATCACTTCCTCCCGCTTCCCTCCACGACTCTCTAAGGTAATCAAGGTAATTATGGGATCTGCTGACAATCACTGAGAGGAGAGCAGATCAGCACACACTCAGCAGGTTGCAATGTCATATTTGTAACACAGGGGGCAGTGCTGGACAAGGTAAGTGTGGAGTGGCAGTGACTGTTATTCTCCACTAAAGGAGCTGCTCTCCATGGCTTTATTCAGCCCATATTGCAAAAAATAAACAATAGTTCCAACCAAGTTTAGTGGCATTGTTCTTAGAGTAAACTGGACACATGCATTTGGATGATGGACTGGTCTGTAATGTTCCCTTATTTATATAAATAAATGCTTTATACAAATGCCTTTGTAGTTGTTCGGGTATATTATTAAAAATATTGTAAGCCTTGGAGCAGAATGCATAAAGGAATGTGCTACATGGGTTGTTATATATTGTTGTTATCTCACATGTCTACACCCGGTTTCTGTCTTTATTTCTACCACTTCCTCTTTTTAGAACTAAAAAAGCTGTATTTAGTCACCTCAGAGCTCACGGTCAAGTACTTCAGTTGTATTGTGTCACATGAATGCGTCTGCATACTTACTCTTGTGTCTCAGTGAAGGGGACGCGGAAGGCGAGGGAACAGAAGTTCGAGGTGTAGGGACAGGACACGTGCGGACAGGCTCCTCCAGGATGCTCAGCTTCTCCATCTCGTCCATCATATATTCTACAGACACGTGGAAACAGCGGGGAATTAAGAAGATGGACGATGAAGCAGACGAGATGAAAGCAATGTGAATTAAGGGGAATGTGAAAATATGCCAGGAAGACGGGAATAACGAGCAGAAAGGGCACAGAGTGGAGGAAGAGTTTGGAGAGTGATCGAGGAGGGAGAGCGAGAGAGAAAAAAGTCATTTCAGGATTTTACCGGATCAATATAATAGCACAGCCATCAGTATTATAAACAGCTTGAGCTGCATTCAATTCGCACTTTTCCCCGCACCGCAAATTCACTTCACAGCTTCTGCTAATAAAGCAATCTGCTCTTCATGAAGGTAAAACAGAACAAATGATGTGGCTAGGGAAGGAAAGAGGAAGAGGAAGGGAGAAAAGGGTCCAGGTGAAGGGCCAGAAACAAAGTTCAACACTTGCTTAACTCAGGCAAAGCACACGAATACACTTGCAGACAGAAATTAGGTGGCAAATTCCCTGCAGAGTCCTAATGAGGGAGCCGGTTAATGTCAGGAGGAGTGTTTGTGCGTGTGGGTATATTTTCATTATTATGAATAGTGGCATTCAGCTCAGTAGTTATGACGAACAACCACATTTGCATACAATTACACTTAGTACTGGAATTTGTATCCGACTCTAAGAAAGCCGAAATGCTCCGACAGATTTATTAAGTTCCATAAACAGCAGAGAACATAAAGTGCAGTGTCTTTATAAAATAATAAAATAATCCACTGAACTGTAGTACACAGCCAGTAGCTGATGGGCAGTACAAAATGAACTTGTTAATTCAAACAGTCGGATGAATCGTGTGCTGTGAATCCAATGAGAATCTATTCATAACGAGGTGCCTACGGCAACCAGAAAGCCCCTCGACTGGTACAATTGAGTAAATGACAAGTATTCTGCTCTTTGCGTCTCTGTCTGTGTGTGTGTTTGTGTGTGTGTCCTTTTCCATCTCCTCTCCAACAGGAAATGGCATGCAGCTGATCTTTTCACTGAGTCACAGCTGCGTCCTTTCCCTCTCTCTCTCACACATTCACTCTCCAATTTATGCTGAAGTCCAAATCTCTGTTTGCACTTCTAATTTAGAGAGACAAGCTTTTCGCGGCTGCCATTTCTGACCAATATCCACAATGACATGAATTTTCGACTTTTAAAAAGCTACGTTCATTTCATAAACATATTTTCTAGCCTCACTTGTGTGCATATTAACAAATATTCCCCTCAAACTGTGATTCTATATGCACAGTTCGGGATGTGAACAGCTAAGGATGCCGAATTAAAGCCAGACAGCTGCACTGTATTGACATCTTCAACCCCAGTTATCCACATAATCACTCTTCATTCTTGTAAATACACATGTGTAAACAAGCAAATCCACAGAACTTAATTTTAAACTCTATCCATTCTCTTCTGCTTATCCAAATTAGGGTCGCAGAAGTTATTTTTAACTGTAGAGGAAATCCCAAATATACCAAATAAAGCTAAATGTTAGGAGTAAGTGTACAAAACAGGGAGCAAGAATCTAGTAGGTGGTGCTGCTACAGAGGCTATACGGCATTTGGTTAGCATACACTAACTGGTGAGTTACATATATTACTTTTCTGTCTGTTTAACGATCACTTACTTATGCTGGTTTCATATGAATGTCAGTGTGGGAGGTCTTTATCACAGGGAAAAGCTGAAAAACGTTTGAAAGTCCAAAATGTATGTCCTTCACATTTTCTAAAGGATTCTGGCCACCAGGCCTGGTGTTTGACTGCCTTGAATCTGAAGTCAATAACATGAACATCCTGTCTTGGATCAAAAATTCAAGCTGGTGCTGGTGTTATGATGGGGTGTCCAACTGGGCATTGTTTCAATTCAATTCAATTCAAATTCTTTATTGTCCCAAAAGGGAAATTAGTTTAGCAACAGGATAAAAGTAAACAATAATATAAAATGACAATAATAGTAGTAGAAAATCCCAGAACAGTTATATGGCAATTAGGAGACAGGATGCAGTAGGGATAAAAGAAGCCTGCAGTCTTTTGGTCTTCCTCGGAGGTACTCTAAAACAGCAGCCGGAAGGCAACAACTCAAGCTCACTGTGAAGTGGATGGTTCGAACAATTAACAATAGAATGAGCCTTTCTAAGCACATTTTTATTGTAAATGGCCAAAAGTCCATCTTGCCAGCGCCCTGAAATTTTGCTAGCAGTTTTTACCAAAAGACCCAACCGATTCTTATTCTTCACCGTCAGGTTACCAAACCAGGCAGCGATCCAAAAAGACATCACAGATTTGATAAAACTTCTATTAAACAAAGACAACATCTCAGATGAGATATTAAAAGACCTAATTTTCCTTAAAAAGAACAGTCTTTATTGAACTTTTTTAGTAGTGGCATCAGCGTGAGATTCAAAACACAGTTTATGGTTAAGTACCACACCTAGATATTTGTAACTCTCAACGATCCCAATATCAGCAGTTTTAACGATAGTGGGTGATGAGCTATAAGAGGACTTCCTAAAATCAATAATCATGTCTTTAGTTTTTGGCAAGTTTAGTGAAAGGAAGGAGTCATCACACCAATCCACAAAATCATGTTTAAACACCACAGCCTTGAGTACTGTTGCCGACCATGTCCATTCCTTTAGGACACAGTGTACCAATCTTCTAATGGCTGTTTCTAACAGGATAACTCATCATTTCACAAACTCAGATCATATCAAACTGGTTTCTGGAACATGCACTCAAATGTTCACCGTACTCAAAGGGCCTCCACAGTCACCAGATCGCAATCCAATAGAGAACCTTTGGGATGTAGTGGAACAGGGCAATATTGAATCTATGCCTCGAAAAATTCAGTAAGTGCTGAAGGCAAAAAGCAGGTCTAACCCACTACTGCTGAGGTGTACCTAATAAAGTGCTGAGTGTACATCATGTAGTTTCAATAAATGGCTTGAACAGAGTCCAATTCTGTTATGTAGCGGAGCCGCAGACCATTTCTAAAGCTCACTGCTCTTCATTAGCAAAAAACAAATTACGCAGAAGCTTTAGATGTTGGGTTTGGGGGCCGCTTTCTGAACTGAAGAAGTGAATTTTAGCCCATTGTTCACTATACCTTTAGCTGGTTAAGACTCCAGAGGTAAGCATGTGCTGTTTAGCTCCTAACTCTGCCTGACTGATGAGAATCACAAAAGAGAACTAAAACTAAAAAATATTTCGCAGAGAGGAGAGCAACTAGCTATGTGAAATACTCCTGATTTTTCAAGATGTGTGGGTGGGTTCTTCGCAACAACAAACCACTTCCACTTCACATATGTAACTCTGAAGCAAGTAGAAGGGTAATAAAGAACAACTCCATGTTAAGGTTTAAAACAAAAGACAAATGTAGACATTTTTCCCCGATTTTGTTATTTGTTTACGCCTCAAATTGTTGTAGTGCTAAACTTGAAATAGGAAACTTGAATCACTAATTACATCTAAATTGTTCTGCCCTTTGCATCGCTGTGCATTCCCTGGTTTAACGTCAGCTGTCTGTCTGTTATTTCCTAACCGTGGACGATTTGTTACATTCCTGGGGCTCAGTCTCTGCTCCCCTTTCTATCTTTGTCTCCTAGTTAAGACTGATTAGCGGTTAATTTAGGCTCTCCTCGTTCGCCTATCCCTCCAATCCTTTCTGTCTTTATCTCACTCTCTTTAAATCATGCGCAACAACACGCCTAACGTACACCCACAGACTACACAATGACAGATAGCGAAGGCCTCCAAGCCACAGATTAGAGCGTTCAAACTGAACCTCATAATCACTTCAGGATAAAACTGTCTTTAGAAGGTGCAATATGGAGAATCTTTGGGTCCGCGGGGACTGCGGTGCAAACTCACACAAACAAGCACTGGTTGCACACAAAACCCACTGCAGTGAGGACAAGAGCAAAAACAGGGATCTTAATGGCAGGTGGAATAAAGTGAAGACACTGAAAATGACAGCATGCTTTTTCTTTTTGGGCCATAAATTACAGTATAGCTGGATATAACTGCAGTACTCCTCCAGCCTCGATCATTTTGAAAACTCCTAAACATAGACTATAAACTGTGTATTAAAAACATTAAGATTACCTTGACTTCCATTTGCAATTCCTGAGTTTAGCGTTATCAGAGAAGCAGTTGCCATATTTAGAGAAATGTATGGGTGTATTGCATATTCATCACTCTCCACCATTTGCACTTAGAACTGAAGAAGCTTCTCGGATGAGGGGTGAAAGGTTTTCAAGAAACTTAAAGAAGTCCAGACGCTTCTCTTTCCAAGCTCCTTAGACTACCATGACCTGGATGACTGAGAACCTTCAGTTACATGTTTCAGATCAAAGAAATTTTTGTATTAGACAAAGATAACCTGAGTAAATTGGTTATCTTTGTCCAGCATGGACAGCATGTCAAGTCATCTGAATGGGATCAGTTTGGACTTTGAAAAGGCAATTCCAAAACCGTCTTCAGGACATGAACTGGTGACCGGACATTCTCCTTCATGAGCATAATTCATGGTTCCATCGATTATAGCAAGTCGCCCTGAAGCAGCCCCGAATCATCACACTACTGCCGCCATGTTTGACTATTGGTGTGATGTTCTTTATATGAAATGTTGCATCAGCTTTATGCCAAATGTAACGAGACTCAAACCTTCCTAAATGTTCACGTTTTGTCTCATTGGTTCACTGTCTGGCAGTAATTGGGCCACTTATTTAATGATTTAACAAGGGTTGGGTTACTTCGGTTATCTTTATTCGATATTAAAATTTGTCTGAAGATCTGAAACGTGAAAAAAAGTATGAAAGTATGAAAAAAAAAGTATAAATCTGATAGGGAGCAAATGCTTTTTCCTAGCACTCCCACTTTTATTTTGAAACTATCAAAGGCAGAGTACACCAAGGACAGATCATCGACCAAATCAGCCACCATAAACCAAACATATGCATTTCTTAGGACGGAAACTACAGCACAGGGGCAAAAAGTCCACAAAGAAAGGCATCGTTTACTTCACTCATCATAGCTCGTGGTTTTAAACTTCACAAAAGTAGAAATTCTTGTCAGAGCAGATAATTTTTCAACTCATCAAAGCAAGAAAAGCAAAAATGAAACTGATGCCTGTGATGACTGGTGCATTCCAGTTAGCCGAGCCTTTTCCAAATTCAACCATCGTTAAGGATTTTAACAAGGGATTTTCCTGCTTTGACAAGTCGGGATGTTTGAAAATACTATTAAATAGCAAAGCAGCAAAATCCAATATGAAGATGTAAGTCTGACCTTTTATGGCATGCCAAGGTCTTGCTGCTCCTTCACAATGTGTGTCGGTATCAGTATTCATTTATACACTGCTGGAGAACATCTATTATAAGGGTTCTTAAGTAGTTTAGATATGGACTTTATTGCACAGTAGTCATCAGAAATACCATGGTGCTATTTATCCACTGAAACTCATTCCAGAATCTTATTGATAACCATCTTATTTAAAATCCAGCTAAGCAGGTGAGACAAAGAAAACAAGTCAAGGCTAACAGTAACTAACTAAACACATACAGGAGCTTCCATTGTCACTGGTGAACTGTTAAATCTTTCTTTTTGTTGTTACATATTTAGTGAACTTATATAAGATTCTTACACCTGAAATGCCCCAGTTTCTCAATTCATCTAAATCAAAAGTGTGTGCGTCTTTACCTTGGATGAGAGCAGTGATCTGCTGGGATTTTGGTGCAGGATGATCCCTCAGAATCTCCAGAGCCGTTCTTCCTTGGCTGTCTCTTAGATTGGTGTCGATCCCTGACACACAAACACAAACGAGAAAACACGCATAAAATACAAGAAAAAGAGTGGAAAAGTCAACACCCATTACTTAGTCTAACAATACAGGACCTACTCAGGCTTGCTCATGATAATTCACCTTCACCGCAGATACACAGAACTAAACACATTCAAGCGCAGTATACAAAAATAAATATGAAGTCAGATCTGTAAACACACCTCTCAGTCAGAAACACCAGTGAGCATTTTTTCCAAGATTATAACCCAAATGTTTTGTAGATGAATGCAAATTAGTCCCACACATACACATTCTTGCAATGCTAAGTCACAATCTCAGACAATGACACATAAAAAGACTGCATTCAAAGACTGATGCACAATATCAAATAGGCCATATGTGAAAAATAAATGTCATTCCAATCGTTCTACTGGGTACCATCAGAAATGTATCAAACTGTAATAAAAGGACATTTACACCCAAGTTACCATTACAGGTTTGTCTTTTTCCTCCTTTTTTTCTCATGTGGTTTGTATATTTATCAATGAAGTCTGTAATGTGATTAGTGCTTAAAGGAACTGTAGATGTATTTTACAAAAGAGAACGAGAGGAGATGTCACTCAGAGCTAAAGCTACAAACTACAATAATTAGAGACATGAAAAAAAACACCTAACAGCTCTGTTCAAAACTTGACAAAAAAAACCCTTTAAAGAAATCAAATAAAGATGTTTAATGTATTTTTTTTTAAATCAAACGACATGAAGCAAAAAACCCATTTGTAATGAGTTTAAAGGAAAAAAGCAGGCGATAAATTTCCAATAAATAAATGAACAATGTTTTATGAAAGCAAGTAACTCTTAGCCTAGCTTAGCATGATAATTACAAAAAATACAATAAAGAAAGGAAAACAGCTTGCCTGGTTTTGTCTAAAAGTTCAAAATATTTTGAACTTTTTATTTATCAAAAATGACAAATTTGTTTAAAAGAGAAATGTATTATAACAATAACAGCTTGCGGTTTAATGTTCGTCACGTCCCAGAGTTATGCTAAACTTAGCTTACAGTTTAATCGCATCCAGTTTTTATTTAGTTGTTCTTAACTTTCTATTTTTTAGCCTTTTTAGCCTTTTTTTGATCGGTCCGTAAATAGCAGACCAGAAAGTAGCAGACACTCTAATGACTGGAGGTCCCGCCAAGCTCAGACGCTGCAATGCTCAGGGAAAGTACAAAAATAACCCAAGACCTATATCTCAGATTCCACAAGCTTCAGTTAATGTCAAATATTAAAGTTCATGACAGCACAATTAGAAAAGGACTGAATGAGTATGGGCTGTTTGGAGGGAATACTTAGAGAACAGCCGCTTCTCAGAAAAAATAAATAAATAAATAACTAAATAAACAACCTGGTAGATTAAATTTGCAAAGCTGCATCTGAACAAACCTTCAAAAAAATGTCCTTTGGACAGATGAGAACAAAGTGGGATGCTTGGCTATAATGAACAGCACATTATTTACATATTTACCGTGCAAACATGAGAGTGCTATCAGAACAACTGACTATATATAAGTTAAAAAAAAAAAAAAAAAAAAAAAAAAATCACATTTACCTACTCAACTTGAATGTCACATGATCCTTTTCTGTGATACTAAAGGTCATTTCTTTGGTCAAAAAATGACTGATGCTTACTTGATAAAGCAGTTACACCAACAAGCCATTCTCTACGCGTAGGCATAGAGGTCCATCCTACACCTCTACAGTAAACCCACCTACCGACAGGCAACACTTTTAGCTATATACAGCCCTGCTTTGATTCAGGATGTTAATAAAATCAAGGCAAAAGGAACATGACCACCCAGAGGAAATCCTGTAGGAAACAGGAAGTGCTGAAGGAAAGTGGGTGGAGGATGGCAATGATGTCAGAAGGACAACAGTGTCCAGGCTGTTTTAGTAAAAGAACTAACTATACCCACATGACTTCGAGCTACTAGTTAAGACAGGAGCTGTTCTACCTTCGGGAATCTTTTTCAGTTATTGCATAAGATGACATAAGACAACACATCCTAATTATGCAGTTGCAGAGAAACTGGACAAAACAATAACAAAGCTTGAAGTGAGGAAGAATGTAGCAAACAGATGTTTGGAGTTCACCTGAGGGCAAATTGACTCACAATTTAGGGAAGGAGAGGGAAAACACAACAAAACAAAAAAATTCCAAACATCTAGCCACAGGTTGAAAAAAAGGGAGAAACAAGGGAAACACACATATAAGGAAACACGCACAGTTTTTGTTTAGCCGGGGTATATTTATAGACCCACCTGAGTCAAGCAGAAGGCGAACAACATCCATCTTCCCAAAGAGAGCTGCCTCATGGAGGGCACTGCCATTCTCGGTCTACAAGAGACAGAGATAGCATTTGTTTATTAATATTAAGTCACTTCAACAATTGAAAGTTGAGACAAAAATAGACATCAAAACCAGAAAGCACAAGAGGTGTTACAAAAAACTAAAAGGGAACTGGGATTAAAAGGGAGCAAAAAGGCAATATTTTGATTTGATACAATCTTTTTTTCCCCCCCTCGCTGGCAGTTAAATGAAAGAGATTCAGAGAGATTAAAACAAGTTACATTCCCTCGCCTCCAAACGGTGCGAGGCCACAGCGATTTCAAACCATTACACAAGCAGCAGGCGCCTGCGTGGAAACGTCCCACTTTCCCTCACCCTACGCTGGCCCGTATCAGCCTCCAGTCCAACTAATAGAGATATTACAGATATGATGCAACACACTGAAACCAGCACGGGGATGGTGCCAGTAAGTGTCTCATCCCGTATCAGCAGTGATGAGAGAGACGATTATTCTGACAAGGATACATTTAAAAAGTCCAACAACATAAAGAACAGTTGTTTAATCACACAGCCTGAGGGTGAGCAGGGCCAAAATAGCTAGA
Organism: Oreochromis niloticus; assembly: GCF_001858045.2. Classification (NCBI taxonomy): domain Eukaryota; kingdom Metazoa; phylum Chordata; class Actinopteri; order Cichliformes; family Cichlidae; genus Oreochromis; species Oreochromis niloticus. The sequence goes on from NC_031981.2 coordinate 13,732,308, forward strand.
CTTAAAGACACTAGGTGTAGAATTTTTATGTTACAGCATCCTTTGCTGATGCTAATGACTGACTAACTAAAGTCAAATCTATTTTAAATAACCTAAAGTTAAAATTTATTGGAGGGCCAGCATTGGGCCGATATTATTGGCCAATATTTGGTGCTTGTTAATATATCAGTAATGGCATTTATTGAAGCACTCTGCTGTTGGAAACACACGTACAGTACAACTAGCTCCATCCTCCATGCTTCTCATGAAAAAGCGACAAATTGTCAGTGCTTGGGAGGAAGCGAAGCGTAGCTTTATATAAGTTTTGCATTTGATACCAAGGAAAACAGGATGCTTTGTAAACCACGTTGAGCAACTCTCAAGGGTAATAAAACAACAACCATTTACACTTTATATTTAATCAACTTTGACGTAGTACTATAATCTTATAATATTTAGTCGACTAAAACTAAAATAATTTAGATGCCTAAATTCTAACTAAAACTAAATAACTTTTAAGTCAAAGGACTATGACTAAAACTGGTTCAAATTTTGGTGTCAAAGTCAACACTGGATAGATCAAAATGTCAGATTTGTAAATTGTCCTTAAAGGTCCTGCATTGGTCGGACTCTACCAAATAGCATGCAGTGAATATGTCCACTGTGTTTCTGCTTCAGTCAATTGTTTCCATACATAATCAGAATAATTAGCAAAAATAAGCTAGATCAGGTCAATAGGTAGGGACACTATTACTATTTTAGTGATGTTCAACATCATTCAGCTACTTGAGACTCACGTCCTGCAGTCCAGTTGACTCATTCTGCTCTTGAGATGAGCAGCAAGCTGGAGGGCCACTCCAACCAGAACCAACAGGAGGTAATGAACTGCTACTGCTATGCCTACCTCAGCAAGGACTATTAGCTGCAGCTGGGGAGAGTTATACACACACACACCCCACTAATAAAGCCAAAAACAGAATGTATATATAAGGGAAACAGTGTAACTAGTTTGATGAAGTTACTGCTCTATAGCTTAACAGGACATCATGATCCTGAAGGTCTTTCTGGAACATTAAACATACTAATATGTGCATGTTGCTGGAAGCAATAGAGCCCATCGAGGATACTAAGGACTTCAACATACACAAAGACACGTGTCTCACACTCGCAGCCACACACACACACACACGCTGAACACGTTGCATCCTTCATGGCTGGCTTCCTGACAACACAGATGAAACCCTGGACTGAATAGAAGTCCCAGCCGTAATGAAGACAAATTATCTGGACGACAGCCAGATCTGCCGGTACATACACTGCCAGGAAATGCTGCTCGACGCAACACTACACCACATCAGTGTGATCGTCTTCTGCAGGGAATACTCAACTTTCTCCGTTTCCCCTGACACAAAGGTGTCCTCGCCACATAGAAGGGATTGATGGCAAAATGAAGCTATAATGCCACATGCGACAGCTCCTCTGCCTTTTAAAAGTTCAAAAGGTCAAAGGTCCAGATCTCTCAGAAAAATCCCGCAGGTGTGAATCCAAAGTGGAAACAGACGAAATGTCAAATTTGCAGCGCCTGTGAGTTTATCACAATGTGGATGTCTCCCCTGCAAAACGAAATCTCTGCCCTCATGCATGAAAGAGGAGGTGGTATCTCAGGAAGAGATCCACCCCCTATTCTAGTACACACATCTTGCCCTCCTGAACCTCCTTTACCACTTCCTGTCCTGTTTCCCATAGCGATTATGCAGTGATGTCATGAGGAAACAAGGAAGGCAGTTCTTACTCCGAGTTTCCTGGAATTGAAAGGCAGATGAATCGGTTTAACGACAGCACGCAGAAATGCAGCACTCACTGCTCATGATGGGACGACGAGGTAAATGTCTGAATGTGAATGCTCACATCATCCCTCTTGCTTATGCTTGACAAAAAATAGGACTCTATATTAATCAAAAGAGCGGCACTGCAGGCAATAATGACCTAAAGCATATTTTTATGCTAGCCAGTGTTGGAAATAGCAGTCAGCTGTGTTTGTGAACAAAGATGTGTGTATCTGTACTAAACTTTTGCCCCGTGTTGGCTATAGGTCAGTCAGTGCCACGTTCCCTACATACTGTAGGGATTTCCCCTCATTATTATGGGAACAGACAGAGGATGAAAGAGTGTGTGAGAGCAAGAGAAAGAGAGAGGGGAAAAGAGAGAAAGTGCGCTGCTTGTATAAATTATTCATTCTCACTCACACAGACCTATATGGCATGACTCCAATTACTGACCTGTACACACACGCTCTCTCTTTTACACACACACATGCACAATTTGCTTTCCATTCTTGGAATGCCATCTGTGAGTCACCCACAGCATCCACTCTGCACCGTCAACATTATAGTACAGTCCTGACAGTGCGGCCTTGCAGAAAATACAGAGAGAAAGAACGAGCGAGGCAAGAGGAGGGGAAATGGAGAAGAGCGGAAAGCAGGTGGGGAAAAGAGGACAACTCGACACTTGCTGTGTTTCTCACCTAAGTGGCATTAAAAAAGCCTTTGCTCTTCAGGGAAGCCATTAAGTCTGCTTGTTTACCTGATGTTATTGCAACTGAACATCAAATGCAAACAGCCACATGGGGCTTTTACAAAAACAAAAACTGTATATTAAAGGGAGTCAGGTCTGAAAAGTGTAGCCAGTGCCGTGGAATCATTATTGCTCCATCCATCTTTTACGTGCAGTCTATGAGTAAAACCAGGAGAGTCCAATTACCGTGCAACATGAAGATTAAATGAAAACCCCATTTTAACAGAAATGCCTACCATTACAGTCGAGCAGTGTTTGACCCCTGTTCCAGGTCAGGTGACATGTGTAGGCTCACTCTAATTGACCATCAAGTTTAACCAACCAAAGAGCCAATTTTACTCGCCAAGTGTGCAACAGCTACTCTCAAATTATCATCCAACGTATGATAATGATAGCTAATAGAGCAAAAGAGAACTCGATGCCTCTGCATTATTTTCAGCAACAGACACGAGCAGAGCAAAAGTCAAGGGTAAACTGAGGAGAAGATTTGAGATATCAGACTTGCAGTGCTCTTGATCAGTAGGTAGAGAGGAAAAGTAAGAAAAGGGGAGAGCGGAGGATTTGCAGAAGTGTGAATAGTGGGGGAGATGAGGCAAATCAAAGGCGTGTAGTGTTCATCTTCTCTAGACACATGGAGCCTCAGGCCAAATCCCTGCAGAGAAACACAGCCCTCCTCTTCAGATCTGAGCAGGCATGCACACATTCGGGCATAAACAGACACCGCAGCGTGTAACAAGGACAGAAGGCAGAGAAGATAGGTGCAGTGCCACTGAGTCATGCATATCCTCACTGTGAGAGCCTCACAGTGATTCTCATATCCAAGAGGTCAAACTGTTTTCGTCCTTCCAGATATGGAATCCACACAGACACACATCCACGTCCGTGCCCACCAAATTCTTCTTTGCTACACATTCTAATGGACGCTGTCGCATTACAGCAAAAAGCTCAGATTTGTTTTGTAGTCGCAGACCCTCCTCCATCCACATGCTATTTATACTGTATATAAACTGTACTTTACACAGCCAAAAAAAAAGGGAGAACGTAGCATCTGTTACGCCATATGTCTCAGCAGTGAATGAACATAGAGTCAGATCAGATTTTGGCACCAGCAGAAGTTAACTTCTAGAGTCTCTCAGATCCACATAGCAGCAGCTACACATTTCAGATCCATAAAAGCTTCCGGGGCACTGAAGGACATTTCCTATAAAGGCTTTGATGGATTGTTTTGTCGTATGTGTGTACAAACTCTGATCAATCCCTGTTTCTATAGCTTCTAAGCAGAAATGTCCCTTGATTAAGAATCAGCAGCTTTAGGGGGCTTTAGATTCTGACTGAGCTCTGAAACTCCTGGAGCTGCTTTTCGGCTTCAATCCTTCAATCCAACAGAACCAACTCCAGTAAAGAAGTCTTGTTTAAAAGCTCGTACCTGGACATTGTTTGCAGTGAAGTAATATTTCTGGTGAAAATGTTGAATTTAAAAAAAGTGAATTTGTTTAATAAAATATAGAAATACAAAATATGGACTTAAAAGTGGCTAACCCCAGTAAATTATATCCATACAGTGTCTGATGTTCATCTCCGGTCAGGTGATATTGGCAGCAGAATAAGCATCAGCACTCCTCCTCAGGCATCCAAAGACCTCCATGCCATTTAAGATACAGCACATGCAGTGAGTTCTGGGTCTACCCTGGGGTCTCTTAACAGCTGGCCACACCTGGAAAGACTCCAAAAGGTACTCAAGAGGCATCCTGAGCTGCTGCCCGAACCACCTCAGCTGGCTCCTTTCCATACAAAAGAGCAACTCCTGGTTAATGTAATCTCCGCCAAAAATCTCATAAGTCTTGTTCTAAACTACACATTGTAAAAGGGAAATGAACTTTAGCTGCAAAGTGTGCGTAATTTCATTCTTTCAGTCATCCATAAGCACGGCTTGGAACATAGAACAAATCCTGAGCCTTGTCTTCAGTCCACGTTCTCTCCTCAAAAAAAACAACCCCATTAATGCTGACTTTGCAGGACTTTAGAACAAATACAACTGTTTACCAGCTGTTTTAACGAATAATGAATTTAACCTGGTTCTAAACTACACAACTTCTGTCACAATGGCTTGCACATTAGACACCCAAAACCCCCAAACCAGCATATAATGAGTGATGACCTTATAATAAGCTGTGAGATGTGAGAATCACAAGCGGTTTTATATTTTGAAGTAACAGCGCCATTATTGGTACACATTGATGATCTGTCCAGATAAAAAACTAACAAGCCCACTAAGCCAATGATCAGCTGTGGTGTTTTTCTGTGCCGGGTCAAAATAAAGCTTGTGGTGTGAGCAATCCAGTAATAAGTCCAAAGAGACCCGTTAATACAGTAAAGGGCTATATTTCCACATTTAAGACAAGTGAAGGTCAAACAGTTTTGCTTTTCTCCAGAGAAAGACAACAGTGCTCAAGAAATCAGCAAAGCGTGGCTGCATTTTGACAAGACTTCACAAAAGCAAATGGTCCAGAAAGGGTCGGGACTAAGTTGTATTTGAATCGCCCAGACAACTCAGAATACACAAAAAGACCAAATATAAAGGTGAGAGGAGCGGAGAGGTCCAAACATCACATCAGAAACCGAGCAGTGATGAAGCTCCACATACTGTAACCGACACCGCGTTTTCCTTTCCTCTAATGAAAATATAAAGAGGTGTGTAAAAGGAGGGCCCTCTCTGGAACACCCTGTCCTCTTTCTTCTGCTCTTACAGTCTGTTTTCCCAATTAATTATTCATCCTTCCCCACCACCAAACCATAGGAGCCATGTACCACATAAATATACATACAGTATATGTTCTCTGATACATACACACAGATGAAGGAAGCACATAGATTCAAAAGAAGAATCTTCCCAGCATCCATGCATGTGGTAATCTGCATATGTAAAAATAAAATCAACTATTTTCTTTTATTAAATCAGAAAACTGCAAGATGACAGGAGGAAGGATATTTTGAAAGATTTAGCAAAAAGATAAATAATTTTTCAAGTTTTGTAAAAAAATGTTTTTTATTTTAATCCAATCTATATCAGATAATAGGAACAAAATGATAAATTCAAGTACCTACCTGGCAAACATATCTTGTCTTAAATGTTTCAGTTGCTGTAAATATATATCACTTTCAAAGTAAACACCTCTAAAGTACAAGATTTCTCATTTTCTTACTGACTGGAGCACAAGAAGAAGGCGCTGTTATTGTTTAGCGACTCATTAAAATTAGCTAATCCCAAAGTGTGTCCAGCTGTCCATTTTAACAGCGTACAACAAATTCAGCAGATTAGGTTTAAAAAGGAATGTGGTGGTGCCTTCTTACCACGCAGTTTACGTCCATGCCGGCCTCAAGCAGAGTCTGGATGGTGCTGTGGTGTCCGTTGCGGGCAGCCAGGTGAAGCGGAGTGTGTAGCCGAGTGTGACTGGTCATGAGGTTGGGGTGGGCACTCACCAACATGCGCACCACCTGCCCACAAAAACACACAGCCACACGTTAGTGACAAAAACAGCAAACATATAAGGAAACTAGGCCACTTGTCACCTTCTTACACCTGCTAAAAGCTAAATTACACCAAACACAAATTTCAAAGTGAAGGTCAAAGGAAGGCCTTGCTTCATTTTGTAGCCATGTTAGCAGGATTAAAATCCCGAGCAGCCTCCTTGGACCTTTGATTAATAAATAAATAAAGCAATTATATTATTTGTCATCCACAATTAGCGCACATCGTGCTTGTGTGGTTGGGTGTGGTGATTTAAAACAATATCACAGCACATACAGGTCTTTTCTCTGTAAACCGTACAGATGATTGAGTGGGAAAAGCCCGGTAGATCCGTAGTTTGTGAAATATTAATAGACAAACCAGTCTGCAGAAACACTCATGCCCCATCCAATCATGCACCTTGGTTTCACATCATCCATTCATCAGTGGATCATCAACTGGAGAGGATGCTTGACGATGAATTCGTGATGCTGTCCAGAACCAGCCTATGACTTAAAGTGTGTTAATACTTGTACTTTGGACTACTTTTTAAGTTTCTTCCTTAAAAACAAGTCACAAATTTAAAATATTCTATTAGTTGTTTAAACCTGCTACCAGCAGCTGTCATTTTAGAGGCCAAAATCAACAGTCCAGAAATGAGAAGTCTGCTTTAGTATCATCAAACTTTCTGTAAAATTTCCTTGCAAAATTCAAAATCATAAATTCAAGCTTGCAGTTCCTGAGCTGCTTGACTAAGTGGGATGCTGAGCAAACACTGAAGATAATATGAAACACTGAAGATAATCAGCAGCTATTTTTAATTTTTTCAACCAATCGTGAAAGACAATGTCCTTTAAAACTCCTGTCAAATACGCCAATATTCTGTGGTAAGAGGCTCCTGTGCTTTTAAGTGATAGTGAATGACGTTTGTTTAATAACTCAGCTCGCCAACAGGCAGTTCTCTCGAAAGCTTCCTTCCTTTAATGTGCATCTTTGCGCGTGCATGCATGTGTGTGTGTAGTAAACTTTTGCCCTGTGTTAGTTACATCTCCATGCAGCAGGAGCTTCCACCACAGGGATTTCCCTTCATTATTATGCAGAGAAAGGAGAGGAGAGAGAACTACCGTGCTGCCTTTATAAATTATTCATTCACTCAGACAAACGTGTATGGCTTGACTGCAATTACTCACTACCTTAGCAGAAAGAATGTGTGATTGCATTTGAACATCAGCAAGCACTTGTAGCACACGCCTCTGTGTGGGATTGCGCTCGCATGTGCACGCTTTTTGTCACATATTTGTCGCACTTCTTTGTGTCTGCCTTTCTATGGAGTAAAGACAATATTTGAGGGTTTTTTCCCCCAACACATATGTATCAGTTAAATTTAATTTGCAGGTATGGAAGGTCTGATTCCTTTGCCCTGTTAATTCTTCACCTACTGCTTCCTCTTACCTGCCAGCGAGGAGCTTGGACAGGATACACAGTGCATGAAGAGGTTAAAGTACAGTAAATCATCCACATATCAGCCTCCTAACCAGTATATCGACAAAAGCATCACCTAGACTGAGAAACCAGTGTGTATCTTTGGGGGAGAGGATGCTCTTCAAAAATCTTTACAAGAACAAATACCTGCATTTAACCGCGCTTTCTTTTAATTGCGATCCCTTCTGCTGCCTTTCGAGCAAAGTACTCTGTAAATAAAATGCAGCTAATTTATTCTTCACTCCAAATTGCAGAGGATTTGTGCCTCCTGTCAGCTACATTAAAAGCTTAGCTAATGATTTTTTTTACCCATTTTGTCACTTTGAAATTTTTTTATTAATGTCATTGGAGTTTCAATTCAATTTTAATTGCAAATTAAACTGATTAGGGAGCCCTTTTCCTCGTGTGGACTGTAGCAGATGTTTGTATCACATTCTTATGCATGGAATGCCACTTAAGTCCTCTATATGGAGCGGCTTTTATGGAAATTAAAGCTTCTCCGATGTAGAAAAGGTCAAAACCTAAACAGGTTGAGGTATTCTTTTATATCTGTTTTGACTTCAAGCCGTTGCATGCTCATTATTCAGGAGAAGATGCATCCGTTAAGTAAATATTAAAATGCTGGGAAGTCAAGGTGATGACGTTTTAACCATTTATGTCTATATTTTATAGACACAACTACATACACATATACATACACACACACCTATATATATATATATATAGACAGACAGATAGATAGATCTTTTCTATCTAACAGTTCCAACTGTCTTGTATTGTATGTTGGATTAAAAAAATCCCTTTCTCTTTGAAATCTTTTATTCTCAAATTACACTCATCAACCACTTTATTAGTTACATCTTGCTGGTACTGAGTTGGACACCCTTTTGCCTTTAGAACTGCAGTAACTCTTCAATGCACAGATTCAACACGGTGAAGAAAACATTCCTTACCTCTGACATCAACAAGACATTTTAACCCAGAACTGCTGCTCACTAGATATTTTCTCCTTTTCTACTCTGGAGGGGGTTGTGCTGGAAAATCCCAGCAGATCAGCAGTTTCTGAAATACTCAGACCAGCCCATCAGGCACCAACAACCACGTCACATTCAAAGACTTTAAAATCACTTCTGATGCTCAGTTTGAACTTCAGCAGGTCGTCTTGCTACGTGGCTAAATGCACTGAGTTGGCTTATTGGCTCAAACTAAAACTAGTGCTTCCCTTCTCGTTTTTCTTAGCGTCAAGTAATGATGTTTTCATTGATCAGATACTCTCACAGACCTGCAGTCGGCCGTACAGTGCTGCCAAGTCTAGAGGAGTCTCCTGTCGGCTGTTTCTCATGGTGGGGTCAGTCAGCTCCTGCAGCAGTACTGAAACCACCTCAGAGTGTCCATACTGGGCTGCACAGTGGAGTGCAGTTTCCTTCTCATGGTTCTGTGGAAGAACAGGGAAAAATATTGAAAAGAGTGAAGTTGAGGGAAGGTGGGGGGTAGTGAACTTAGGAATTATTGGAATAATAAAGAGTCAGAGACATGAAGTGAAGTGAGCCATAGAAACATGGCGAGATGTATGGAAGTGATAAGAAAGGTGATGAAATTTTAAGAGAGATAAGGTTAGGAAAATGGAATGTAAGTTTGATGGCAATATAAGATATAAGAAGGTGGTGATTTATAAGTAGAGCAAATGTGGGTGAAATGATTGAGATATAAAGGAAGAGAGGAAGGAGGAGGAAGGAGCAGTTAGCTTTATTTATTGGCCCAGTGATATGGGGAAGCTACATTTCACTGCAGAGATTTCTGCTACACATATGAAACACATATCTCAAGTAGTATATCATTCTGCATGTACAAATTCCAAAAGGCTATCAGGATTGAGAGACCTGCTAGGAGAAATCTATGGTGTCCTGTCTGTGTAACAGAAGCAACAGTAACCCACTGTGCCTTTGAATGATTAAATACTTCATTATACGCTGTTATGTACTTGGATGTTTTTAGCTTTATATCACCTCACTGCCAATTAATCAAGCTCCACTGTTAATACACATTTAAAAAATCCTTAATGCATCACATTTCTCACCTCAAAATATTGAGGGTTCTTAGATAACACTGTGCAAGCTTTTTGTTTGTTTGTTTGTTCTGGATTCCTGAACATTCCTGTCAAGAGCAAGCAATATGTTAAAATGGAATGTTTGGAATTCCAGTCTTGATTTTTAGAATTGCACTGATTGACTGGGTAGGGACCAAAATCAGCCGACTTCCAGTGTTCTCAACCCGGGCTCATGACTGGCAAGGGCCCGCCACAAGCCAGCAGCCTCGGTATGAGCAGTTACGAGAAATATTATATAAAAAGCATCAATGTCCCTTTTTCTGTTAAATTTATTATCGCACTGGAAAATGTATCTGACAGTAGCTGACATTTTGTTTTGGTATATAAGTCTGCTGCACCTGCTTTTGTTTGACAAGATTAAAGATGTGAGGTAAAGGTGGGTGAACAGCAACTTACTGTTAGTTCAACATTTGTACCTCTTTCCAGCAGCAGATCACTGTTTACAGTTTAAGTCAGAGAAGATCCTGTAACTTACTGCAGTTTGTGGGAAACTGTCAAGTTTAATCATCTCCGTTATGAAAACAATGGTTTGCATTGAAAAAAAAGTTTATTTCTATTCGCATATGCTGCGAAATCAGAATCAGGAAAAATAATATCAGCAGATCACACACACAAAAATAATAATAATAATAATAATAATTTGCTTTTATCTCACTACAGCATACAAATTTATCTATGTTTTGTCTACTTTTGCTTATCTTGACACTTTTGAATGTAACTGAATTAAAAATCTGATAAAATATATATATTTTGACATTACTATACTGTAAAACATTAATATCATCAGTATGTCCTGTTGCCTGTTTACACATTATTCAGCTACCTGATTAAGTCTGGCTATTGTGTTATTTTTAGCTCTGGCTTGGTGATGAAGGATTTGTGTTTTTGAGACTAAACCATAAAATATGGGTGCCATACAACCAAAAAAATAGAAAAGCAATTAAACATATGTAAAGTTCATCACTACAGGTGAGTCCTCACATGCAAACAGGCGTATATTCAAAATTTCAAGAGCTTCTATGTAGGAACTATGAAAGAAATCATTTTGATTTATGATCCATTTGGAAAGGTGGAAAAAAATGAGGCCAGCTGTAAGTCCTCCAGACACATAGGGATGCAGGCTCATTTACACCAGACAGTGTCCTTTTCAACACTTCAACCATGGGATCACTGGAGTTTCTCATGTGTTCTGTTCTGGGAGAATGTGGCCGTTTCCTTGCTGGTTAGGGGCCCCTGTCAGACCCTGAACCCTTGGTAGTCCCTTAGGGATCCCTGGGTAAAAATAGGACTCATTTACTAAACAATGACTAATCTGGCTCCCATATATTTCAGATATATGAACTGTGCATGCAAAGTGACCTGCATTTAGGTTTCTGTTTATAATATCAAACATAGAGTGTAGCTCCAACATGCTTTACTGCAGTAAGTACAATTAATAAAAAGCAAGTGAACTATACTTCTTAAATAACTGCAAACGCAGCTCAAAGCCCTTAGAAATAATGACTCGAACTTCCGTTTTAAATTAAATCAATGAGACAGAAATGTCACTGGCTGCTGATTGGACAGAGAAAGGCAAACAAAACGCGAAAGAATGTTGTAACATGAAAAGGCAATCAAGCGTGATTATCAAGATGTTCTTTAAAAACCAGCTTTTTATATAACCAGTTGAAAACAACACACTCCAAACATGAAATAATAATAACTGTTGTGTTATCATTTTTGTAATTGATATTTCCCTGTCTTCTTACATTATTTCATTGAATGTTTTCATCATCCAGTTCACCTCTAATATTTCCATGATGAAAGTCCAAAACACAACGGCCACACTCCACTGCTCAGATCTCATCTCGTGCCTTTTTCTAACTCACTTGCTCCCCAGAGCCAGAGTCACCCCCGCTCTCGCCTCCCTCTCATGGCTTTCTATACTTTCATTTATGCCTCGGAGAAGTGTATGAGAGAGAGATGAAGAGATACTGTATCTGCGAATAACAGAGGGTAAGAAAACCTTGTGAAGACACACACGCTGTAGCAGCAAAAGAACACCACTATGTGATTTAGAGCTTTCCCTTCTCCTCAGCCAATCAGATCCATGCATTTTCCCCAGTGGACTTCACACCCCTCCATTCATGGCTGAGTGGAACCTTCCAGAGCAGGTCTGATTGCAGATCCACTGTACTGTAAGAACAATAATCACACACTCAGGCGCTCTGTAATTCACATTCATTACAATTTACTGGTATAATTGGTGCCTGAGTTGTATTTAATAAACTCCATTTGCTTGGTTACTGTGTGAATATTCAACTTGGAGTGACTCAGTCTCCCTGATGGATAATCTGCGTTTCAGCTTATCTAATCAACTGCATATCCTGACTTCATAAACTTCTACCAAGTCCCAAATAACCAAAAATGCAGCACAATCATTTGGTCCCGAGATTATTAAGTGTCCAATTACAAAGCAACGTCTGGAGACCGAGCCATTCTTTCATTAGAGATCAAACACAACATGACTTTAAACTGCAAAGGTGAGAGAGTGGTGGCACTCTCCTCCACAGAATACTTTATTATTGAAACATCTCAGTGTCCAATACTGGAATATCAACTTCTGCAAATGGTGAGTGAATGTGTTAGAATTTAAAAAGTGGATTGTGTAAACTTCATACTCACCAGCCACTTTGTTAGTGCTCATTGACACAAATATCTAATCAGCCAATCACACAGGAGTAACTCAATGTATTTAGCCATGACAGCCTTCTCTAGAGTTTACATAGACTGCTCTGAAAAACAGAAAGTATACAGCTCTATGGGCAGTCATGCCATGTTGATTTCTGAGGTCAGAGGAGAATTACCAGACTGCTTCCAGCTGATAAGAAGACAGTAGTAACTCAAATAACCACTCATCACAACCAAGGTCATGCAGAAGAGCATGATGGCCTACAGAAGACAACATCGAGTGCCACTCCTGTTAGCCAAGAATAGGAAACCGAGGCTACAGTGTGCACAGGCTCACCAATACCACAAAAGACTGAAAAACATTCCCTCGTCTGGTGAGTGTCGATTTCAGAATTTGGTGTAAACAACACCAAACTGGATCTATTCTGCCCTGTGTCAGCAGTTATGTTGGTAGTCATGGTGTAATGTTGTGAGGGATACTTTTTTTGGTATACATTGGGCCCGCTTACTTAAAAAGACGGCGCTGGCACGGCTGGCAGCCTTAACCCAATTTCCCTCGGGATGAATAAAGTATAATCAATCAATCAATCAATCAAATATTGCTGCTGACCACGTCCAACCACAGTGTACCCATCTACCCAAAAAAAGCACTTTGCTGAATCTATGCCATTAAGAATTAAGGCCATTCTGATGGTAAATGGGGTTCCAACCCCGTACTATCCAAGTGGACCTAATAAAGTGTCTGGTTAGTATACGTTTGTTTATTTTCAAGAAAACCAAACAGGGTAGTGAGTTATGAGTTGTGATAAGTGATAAGGATGACATCTTCATATTCAACACAAAACAAGCATCAGAAAGTAATGAAGAAGCAGCGTCACACACTGATGACATGGATGTGATAACCACTGGGATGAAGGTTGTAGACGTTGTTGCTGCTGCCTGTGGCCTATTCCGTCTCTGCAGCCTTAAGTAGACAATAAAGCTTTGTCAGTCCAAACCGCCGTGCCTCACACACGCTGCTTAAGATAGGAAAAATGCAATATCCTGACAGAAAGGAGAGTGACTAAGACATGAGCAGAGACACAGAGTGACAAGACAAGAGCAATAGAGCCCGAGAGGTGGCGAGAGAGCAGGAGGCGGAGATAAAAAGATCCTGCCTCTGTGTTCTCAGAGTGGCCATATATTCCTATTACGCTGCTCTGACAGCTTTCAGATACCATCTAGCACTCAAGTGCATTGTTGCTGATTGGGCTCTGAGCAACAGCCGTCTACTAATGCCGCATCAACAGGCATGGCAGCGCATTATTGACATGCCCATACAAATGGGTGTCACAGCCTTTCTTTCAGCAGCATATGCAGCTGATATTAATGCTCACACAGTAATGAAGCACTGGCTTGATAAAGCTCACTCTACCATGACAGCTGTAAGGTTTTATTACTCTTTAAAGAAGGATTTATTCTCATATATATTGATTATACGTGTTGCAGCTTCTGCATTCTTTAAGTGAAGGACACAAAGAATCAACTTTTGCTCACAGAATGATACCTACACACATACACACACACTCTCACTTCCCATGGTGCACTCTATCAGTGCTCTCGCAGTTCATCTCCCTGGGACCAAAGAGCTACATCCATGCAAATAAGCAAGCCTTATCAGACAGGCCAGGGCTGAAATGAAACCACAGCGGAGGAAGAGCAGAGGTATTTGTTTGAACATGCACTGCGTTAATGCTGATGGACTGATATGCAGGATGAGCTCCGTCTATGTTACAGCATCACATAATCCAAGCAGCTCAGCGCGCCGCCCGGGGAGAGCGGGGTAAATGAAGAATGAAAAAAGACGAGGCATACAAGGTGAATGTCTCTGCTACTCCCTCTTATCTTCTGTTATTAGAACTTGTGCAGTGCCTGTTCAGGGAGAGTGTAGCTCATGTCTTTTGAAGCTTAAATGTACAGATGTCACCTAAACGCACCAAATGGAGGGGCTCATGTTTGTGTTTTGAAAAGTAAAGAAAAACAGCTTTTAGATTATATTTACGAGCTGTTCAAATAATAACTTAAATAATAACTTAAAAAACAAGCGAGCGGTTTGAGTCATTTGTCACAGGAAACCAACGAAAAAGGGAAAAAAAGATATTTTTGAAGGTTAAGATATGATTTTAGGGCTGATGGGTCATTCAGTGTCTTCCAACCAAATGCTTCCAGCCTGACCATCTCGGACGATACACTTCTTGATAGGAAAACGTTGAAATTTCAGATCTCTGCTGTTATTAGTTGCTCATAAAAAAAAAAAAATTTTGTGTTGAAGTCAGGGACATTTTCAAGGCTTTACTCTGCAGGGTTTTTTGTGGAGCCATTTTCAAACAGCTATATAAAAAGAGAACTACTTGAGCTATGTGATTCAAATGTTTTAGGCCGAATATCTGCTACAATGACTTCAGGAACATGGTGCTTCAAAAGTGTAGCTGAAGTTCAACATTCAAAATTCTGAGAGTTTGAATTTGCTTGAAAGTTTGATAGTATGGCCTGCACTACCAAACAGAGACCAGTTTCAAAGATAGGAGGTTAAAACTTCCAACACTGGTTCCTATACATGATGCGTGCATTTACCATGAAACTAGTCAAATCAGTCAAATGGTCATAACGATAATAAAAGCTTTAAAATGGGGGAAAAAGTATTTTCATGCAAGTTCGTTCCAAAAAATTACATCGTCTAAGAAGTCTAGTAGCAACATATTCGAAATGTGGTGGTGTAGGGAAACAAATAACGAAAGGAAGCAAATAAAGAAAAAGAACGACAATTTTTTAAGTTAAAGTGAAATACATTTTCAATCTTTGTAGTTCTCAGTCCATCATTAAAATCTGTGTGTGAGCTGTTTTCGGTTCTGGGTGATTGGTTTTAGTCAGTGATGAGATTGACAATTTGTGTACTGAACACCAATTCAAAATGAATGCTTCCCCCCAGAAAAGGCGTATGCACAACACTCACCGCCATGACTGACTGAAGCTGACTGAGGTCGGGATATTAGCATGCTGGATGCTGGCAGGCATGTCTAAGCTATTGGAGCAGCCTTGCTAGTTAATGAGAGCACCGTCTCTGATCTGATTGTTCTTGATGAAAATCTGACCTTACAGAGGTACAGAGATGAGGTGTTAAAACCTATACCCGGCTGTTTCAATTGCACAGGCCTTTCCAGATCATAAGCATATCCAGACACTTCCTTGGCCAGCATTTAGTCCACATATGTCTCCTTTTGAACAAGCCTATGAACATTGAAATCAGATTAATCAAATTGCTGAGGGAATCTGTTTACAGAGCAAATTAATAACTGGGCCACAAAATAAAATAACAATATATTGTTACAGTGATATATTGCACCCCTACTCAACAGCTGTAACAATTCTTTTTAAAGAGAAATGTGGATAAAATCTGTTATCCAGACAGAAGAACATATTGTAGGAGCTGAGAGGTAGACTGAAGGACAATAAGAGAGAGATAATAGGTGGTTTCTGTTTCTTTAACTCCTTTTTGTGCACTAAATAGGTCAAACTGGGTATGGAAACTAATTTCTACAAAATAAGCCATAATAACTGTGAACATAATAACTTAATAACACACGTGAGGACAAGTGGAGTGATTGCAAAAACCAACAGAGAAGATGAGACCAGATCAGAAACAACAAAGATAAGAAGCGAGTCAGAATAGACTGCAGTACCCACAGCAGCAGACTGACTGATCACAGACACTTTGCCAAGAAACACACTCGTTCGCACAATCCTGTGGGGTTTTCCACAGGATTCACAGCAGCATCAGCTGCAGACACTGTGATTTAAATCCAAAATAAAAGCACTCAACTGAACACATTTTGAGGTAAATGGTGCCAGGAGTGTTTCTTGCAACACTCTGTTTTATAACCATTATTAATTACTCTCTTAATATTACTTGGGGAAAAACTCACTTGTGGTTTTCCATTAAAATACTGAAAAATGCACATCACGATTACTGAGAGCCCACGCTGCAATAAAGAAGTAAAAGCCCAAAGATATTTAATCTGCAATGAAAGGCAACTGTTATGATGTGAGCTGCAGCAACTCCTCACATCTGAGAAGCTGAGAGCTTCTTGACTGATTGAGTAAAAGACAAACTTCCCCACAGTCAAAGTTGCAATTAAAATACACCTCGGTTAATTATTTGAAACTCAACCCCCCAAAAACATGATGTATGGCATTATCAAAGTGGACTGCTCAACACCAGGGGCAGTATGCTTGATCTGTAATGCTTACACATGAGCATCTCCAAAATATCTCCTTAAAACTAAAGTGTCCTTGAGCTAGACACCAAACGCCCTTCTGCTCCAGGGTGGCCGGTCTGCGGTTGCCATTGTAAACTCTGACCTCCCTGACGCGTTCCCCAGCTAAACGTCTTAATTGAGGACCTCAAAGAAATCCTAGAAATCTGTTTTACAATGTTTTTTTATGACACCTCAATTAACACCCTCACACGCAATCTGCTCTGGGCTTGCTTTAATCGCTCAGGGCTGGAGCTTGTTTTGATTCATGGAGAGATGAATCAGTTTACTTTTGCTGAACTTTAATTAGGAATCCCACTGCGGGCAGGGAGTCAGGCTTTTAAAAACATATGATATACAGTAACATCTCGTTTTTTAAGAGATTACTCATGAGAAAGCGACCTGTGGCTCAGTGTGTGTCTTGGCAGCAGTGGGCATCTCAGTGGCCGAGGACTTTCCCAGGGCGGTTTGTCGCAGCAGTAGTAGCATGTGTTCTCAAGTTGATCGTCAAGACACATATGGTTTCATTTTCTTGTGTGGAAGCAGCATGTGTGCATGATCGGACATCGAGTTACCAAGACTGAATAGACACAAACACAGAAGCACTCTCATGGAAACACACAGCAGGAAAATGGCCTCGTGACCTGTAACATTTGCCTCAGTTCACACAGTCTTTAAGCCTTCAGAAGTTCTTGCTGGTGAGAGGCCTGCCTCTCTTGTGCTCTCGCTCAGTTTCTCCTCTGGGAGGACAAAGAGAGCAGGAAAAGAAGAACGATGAGGGGGGAAAAATGGAGAGGAGACGGGATAGAATAACCCTACATCTTCCTGTTGTTGAAGAAGAAAACATTCCTACAACGACACATAGTTGACATACTCAGTCACCCAGACGCGTACAGTACATAGTGTACGCACACGATAACCCTTAAACTGATGAGTCCAAAGGTCCCGCACAGAGAAAGTAGCCAAGACGGTTCTGTGCTGGTTCCCACGCACACAAACCACATCTGTTGTCCATCAGTGGGCAAATCTGCAGGACACCACTACCCCCCCATACTGTCAGGATACACACCCAGCAAAATTTACAGGCCAGCTTTTATCTGTGCAGGTGCGTTGGAGTAAAAAGCGTCAGGATTGGTCAGTAACTGGAGCCAAAAATCCTGTTCAAATTTCCCTCACATTTCATCAACAATACAGCAATACTACAACAATTTGAAGAGGAGTTTTCTGCTCGCCGATTAAGAAAATAAAATTTTGTTAAACCCAGTCACATCCTATTTTGATATTTACAGCTTCCAAAACAGACTGAAGCCAAAACCTCAGGCTTCAGGATAACATTTATATTTGCATATTTTTTCTGCACTTGGTTCTGTATGATGTAAGAGAGAGGTTGTCCCTATGGTTGTCCTGGGTGCACAGCTCCAGCTGTGAGCACAGACACAGATATAGGCAGTCAATCAGAAGAAAGGTGGCTTATAGGCAAAGGAAAGGAGCCACTGTAAAAATGCTTGTTTCAGGCTGGAGCTGCCGGGCTGTCATGGTCCAATATATGATAGAATTATAGAACTTTCTGCAAAAAATATGCAACATTGATTAATGTTTTTAAAAATGTGGTGGTATCTGTTTTCTTACCGGTTCATGCAGAGATGCACCAATTCATAGGTCATGAGTCTGTACTGGCTTTGTTCACTGCCATCATTCTTTACAGTATTTTACAAATGGCAGTAGCTGAAGTTTGCAGCCTTTAGATCTGGTTTTTAAATACAGTTTAGTGTTAATCACAACCCTGTTAAATAAATGAAAAGTGAAAATGAAATGAAAGCTGTACCACATGTAAAACCCACTGAAATGACCTTTCAATTTCAGAGCTTTACAGCAGCCTATCTTTTATAGATAGGCAATTATGAAAATCTCTTTTAGGCCTATAAAACTTAAATACAGTCATTAGATATTTAAAATTGTTAAAATAATTATCAGCAGTTAATTTAAAGCTTGTAATTTATGTACAGATCAGTGTTTTTGCATGATTCCTTGGATCATTTTTTTTACCTGCATTAATGTTATTTGCACAACACATACCTGCTTTTGCTCCGTGTATGGTCCCAACACATTACAGTTATGATAACTAGATTCATCACACACAGGATGATCATGCTTTACACTGCATGTGGCTGACTTTCCGTCCAGTGTGAACACCGTGAGAATTAACCGCCTCACATGTAAAGGTGCAGCAACGACATGTTTTTAAAAGACATCCATATACAGTAAGATACCCCTTTGATGCTTCACTCTTAGGTCATCAAGAAATCCCCACTCTTCCCACTTCTCATCTTCCTGATTTGCATTTAAGGAATCGGAAGAGCTTCCTTGATGGAGGAGGGGAAACATTTTCTGTGTCCATGAGGATGGAAAGCTCCAAACCCACTGCTACAGTACAGTCAGTCTTACACAAACTCCTCATGTCTTTATATTTTGCTAGGACAATGAGAAGCAGGTGCAGGAATGTATTGAAATATGTGTAAACATACATGGAAATACAAGCAAAAACACAGCTTTAACAATTCTAACAAGCTTAAAAGTCAATATTTGCTATGAACACCTTTGTTCTTCAACACAGCCTGAAGTCTTTCAGACAAGCTTACTTGTAATTTCTTTAAGCAGTCTTTGGGAATACTTCTTGGAAAACATAAAAGCTCTCATCTGGTTATCCGCAGCCTTTGGTTCCATTCTCTGACTAGATGATCCCATCCTGCTTCAAAAATGTCAAGATCAGTGCTCTGGGGAGGCCAGTCCATTGTGTGTTTCTATCCAGGTAGGTTTTTACTGCATTGGCAGTGTGTTTGGGATCATTGTCATGCTGAGAAATGAAGCTGTCACCAATTAGATGCTTTCCAGATGGTATTTCATGGTGGATCAAAATCTGATGGTACTTTTCTGTGTTCATAATTCCATCACTTTTCACAGATTTGCCAACACCACTGGCTCAAATTTTTTCATTTACAGCTCTTTGGAAATTGTCTTGTTTTGATGGTGCATAAGTAAGATTTTATGCCTGTCAAACTGTGTCATCTTTAGCTTTCTTTTGTAGATTTGACTGAAAAAAAACCAGGAATAAATTATATGTTTTTGCGACGGGCTGCTAGTAGCAAAGTACAATTTTAAATTGGTCTAAGTTGTTAGGTTGCCTGTTATAAGTGGGGTTAACAAACAAACAAAACTTTCCTCTGATAATCGTCAGGTTTGCAAGTCTCTTCCAAGACTGACAATGAGTGAAAATGTCAAAAGAAAAACTTGAATGACCTTCAGAAAGAACTATTGCCTGAGATCACTTTTAAAAGATTACAAGAAAGTCTCCTTGGAAGAAGAATACAAACATATAGCGGCTAGCTCAAGACTTTTGCACAGTACTGTACCTCATGGAGCACCTTTTCACCTGCCTGGGTGTATACGAGATTTCCACTGACAATATTCTCCCTCTCGCCTTTCAGGCAACTAGTTTCTCCTTGGACTTTTTGGTTAAATGCATCTATTCTTTGATTTAGCCATGTGTATTTTGGCATTGTTGACCCGCTAAAATGTCCTGAACAAGCCAGGTGTAACACCTGGTCCTTACTCTTCCCTTCTCCATCATAAAAACAAACGAAATAAAATGAAATTAAACTCCTGACTTGTCTTCTATTCAATCACCCAGCCGCTGATCTGAGTCAGTCTCAGTGGGAGAAAGAGATCACAAGCAGCCACGTGTTAGTCGTCAAAACATGCATTTGGCCTTGCAATCCGAGTGCAAGCTTTGAGCAAACAAACAATCTCTCGCCATCAATCACTGTCTCACTGTCTTTCACACATACACGCATAAACACGCACCAACACGGCATGTATAATCATCTCCTCCAGTCAGGCGGCTTCTACCTCTCTCGTGCACACACGCTCCCGCAATAAACAAAAGCAGCTGTGAATGGGAACTACTGGGACCAATTAGACAATAAACAGTGGGCTGGAACTGGTTTACCGCCAACTAATAACACCCACTAACCTCGAATAATCTTCTGCTGGCTGCAGAGTGGAACTGGCCCACCTACACGCTTCCCCTAGCTCGATTTTTGTCAACCTCCCATCTCTTTCTTTACACTCTCAGGACCTTTCGCACTCATTGCAGTTCTCTCCTGCTACCTTTTCCACACTCCTGTCACCATTTGTCACTTCATGCACAAAAGCAAGCACAAATGTTGAGTTTCCTTTTCTCTTGTAAGAAAAAAAAAGATCATATTAAGGCAAATACTGTGCCACCAGAGCGAGCCTATAAAACTAAGCACGCGCACACATAAATACTCAACCTCTGACACGAGCAATGGTGTGTGTGTGGGCAGAGTAATATTGTTGAGAATGGGGTAATGTGCAGCCAATGGCTTGCTGCTGTACGTCTCGATGATGGGTGTGAGTGTGCGTGAGACTCACTACATCACCCTGACTAATGTATGCAAGCCCTGCTCTCTACTGCAGACACGACAGACAGCGGGGAAATATGGAGCTTAGGCATCGTAAACACACCAACACTAAATAAATCTTACCCACTGATTTATGCTTGCAACCTGAAAACAGCTGTACCCTCGCGGTGATATAACAACAAGAATACTGTACAAACATGCAGCATACATATAAAAAATATATATATAAAATACACAAATAAAAATGCACAAGTACCACATTTTCAGTTTTTAGTGTTTGCAAACCTGAGTGCTTAGGAGAAAACTAACACCTTTAAGGACACTAAAGAGCACTAAAATAACAGTGTTCATAAAAGTGTGAGCGTAGTGTGTTTATCTTTTTTAATGTAACAGCTTATCACACACAGAGGAGGATGGGAGCTGATGACAAGCATCAAAGTGAGATATAGCATATGAAGAGTGTTACAGAGAAAGGTGATCAGTGTAATTAGATGATTAAATGAGAGCGCTCTTAAATTAGGAGTGTATGACAGCTTGCTACCTCTCAGGTAAAATGTTACAGGTTTTTTTCAAAGATAAACTGGAAATATTCTGTACGATTATAAAACACATTCACATTTTCTGTCCCTAAATATTTATACATATACACCAAGAAACATTTGTCCATTTTCTTTCTGTTATCAAATTCAGGGTCACAGGATCCCTATCATGGGTTGAAAGGCCTACTGGTCAGTGGTCGCCAGTCTATCACAGAGGGACACACATCCATTCACACTCACATCCACAACTATGGCTGATTTTTAATTGCCAGTTAACCCAACATTCATGCTTTTGCATTTACAGTGCAGCAGATTTTACTGATCTACAAACTCAACTTCTGTGCTCATTTTCTTACATAAAGTCACAAAAGATGACAGGAGTGTGGAAAAGGTAGCAGGAGATAACGGTAATGAGCGACTTTATTTATAGACACAAGCAAGTCTCAGTTTAGTTAAGGACAAGCAAAAATGTCAAGACACACCTTTACTCACACCTGTGCAAAATATCGCCCACATTGTCTGACATGCTTCTTCTAATTGCATTGTCAGAGAAAAGCACATTTGTGGAAACTGGACCTGACATGGTAGCCACAACTTTTCTTTCTTTTTGTTTGCAAGAGTATCCCCACTCACTCGCTTATAGTTCAACCACCAGACAGTTTCACAACACAGCAGACAGATTTTCCACCTCCAGTTCAGATCCAGCCCTCCTTTGAAGGACATGAGCTTTTTATCAGGAGGGATGTTTGCTTACAGAGTGCATCCTTAGCTGTTTTGGCACCGTGTTAGTATTGCAAAAAAGGGAAGAAAGTCTCACTATTGAAACACTATTTGGTTCCAAGTAATAACTTAATCCTTAAAACATTTTTACAAAAGCAACATTGGTTTATGAAGGATTTTCTTTTAGGGCAAATGAGTACAAAAAACACTTATACAGAATTCATTTTTCATTTTCTGTGCAGCTGTGTTAGAAAACATAATGCATGGTCGTCGCAAAAATCGCATGCCTCACAGCATATCATTTGGGAATCCCTCCTCTGGAGAACACATCTGTAGATACAGTGTCAACTAATTTCTTATGTTTGGGTTTTAGGGCCAGAAAAAAGGGGGAAATTATTTGCACAGGTTATCAGCTCAGTATCAAGAGCATCTCTTCCAAACATGCCACAAATTACATTACTCATTTATATTAAAGTCATTTTCAATTAAACTCAATAGTCTACACATCACTGCGTGCTCAGAACTATTTTGCTTGAGAGTTCAATAATATTTTGTCATCATCTGGTTCTTCAGCTGCAGTGGAGCCAGAGCTATGCTCGCAGCATATAAAATTCATAATCTTTGGGTTTTTATTTGCACTATGCACCAAATACGGACACAATAAACATAATCTCTCTTCTGTTAACTTTGTCTGCTGGACTGGATTACTTCTCATAGAAACCCACTCTGGCCTCCCACATATAAAGAGCAAAGAAAGAGAAGCCGCTGCTGCTTTGGGGGTTTGCTGACGAAATTCCAGGAAATTTAAGAAACCATTAAATAAATGTGCTTGAAAACATGAACCCATAGATAAGTGGATTGTTTTTCACTGTGTATGTATTTAATAAGAGGTACAAGAGCGCAGTCAAACAATGCCAAGAAGTCAGCACCCGTCCACAGTACTCTCACCATCAGCAGCTTCCACTCAGTGTGTGTCCACGCTGACCGCACAGCAGCTCGCTCAGCTCAACAAATCATTGACAAGGTAAAAGAGAAAATTACCCGTGTCCACTTGCTGACGAACCTCTTCATTTCACGGGGAAAGGACATCATTTATCACAGCAAACAATTAGGTTCTAACTACTCTCACGGGGAAACAATCTGGCTAATGGTGACAGAGGAAATTGTGCTTATTAGGCAGAGTAAATAACGCTCTGATAGCCAGCGAGGTCCATTACTATGCCATCGGCAAGTGTGGGATTTGATTTGATTTTTTTTAAAGAAATATCTCGGGTATTTACATTTTTGCCAACACTTCTGATTAAACAGCTTCCTGTGTTTTGTTTCCTTATCTTCAGATGCAGCGCATCAGCGAGCCGTGACATCACCAATATGCTGCCGGCGAAGATAGACAGAATAAGAGTGAGGCAGGAGAAGAAGGTCATTTTTGCTGATAAGGAATGACAGCAGAGGCAGGCTGAATGCTCCCGGAGCTGAAACGCTCACCAGGCTGTCAGAGAGAGATCTCTGCAAAATGTAAAGGATCGGCTCTGTTGGACAGAAGTCGTAATGAGACGACCAGCGGCGGCACTGGTTTACATGCCCCGGGAAATCCGGCTAAAGGACTTTATTTTAGTGGAAGAGGACGTCCTTGTTCAGGAAGAGCAACGTAATAGTTCTGCAGCGATTTCAAAAACACTTGCGTGCATTTTGCTTCAGGAAACAGGGAGAGGTGGTGCATGAGCAAAGAAAAAAATCCATTAGATCTTAGTGCAAATATAGATCACTTTCTTTAAAAGTGCAACAGAGGTTTATTGGCCTTGACACAAGAGTCCCTTCTCCATATCTGAGTACAGATTGTCAGTATGGGGAACTAGTCCAACTTAGTCTGGACTGACTTAGCCTCTGATGAAAAAGCCAAATAATCCAAGGCTTCCAGTGTAGCTGGTGGATATGCCGGCCAAATTCTCTTGTTCTGAATTCTGAATTCTCTATGGGTCACCACAGCAGATTATCTGCCTCCATTTCACCTTATCCCTCCTCTGTCACACCAACCCTCTGCATCTCCTCCTTCACGACATCCATAAGGCTTCTTTGTGGGCTTCCTTCTATCCTCCTCCAGGCAGCTTCAAATTCAACATCCATTTCCCAGAATATCCAGTATCCATCCTCTGCACATGCCCAAACCATCTCACCCTGCCTCTCTTTACAAATAAAAACCCATTTTAAAAAGTAAGGAATGGACCGCTAAAAGATTCTGCAATACAAAGCAATGCAAAAAATGGCAAAGTAGCTATTCTGACCTGTAGTAGCACAATCAATAGATTTTATGTTTGCTGTGTTGAGTCCAGTCAATTAACATTCATTACAAGAACATGAAACAGCATCGCAGAACCACATGTACTTTTATTTTGAAGACAAAGAACCACAAGCTAAAGCCTGCCGTCTGATTAAAGGACACCTGAGAAATCACTTTTTTATTAGCATGACCTCTAGGCCTACAGTGGAATGAGCCTGTAGCCTTTTGTTGGACCGAGGAGAGACATAACGGAGCTCAAACAAAAGCTAGACTTTAAGGTGACACCGAAGGTGAAGTTTCTTAAGAAGATGATGAAGGGATTATTGCGTGTTTACCTGTTGGTTGACACGGCAGTGGGATGGGCCGTGGTGGATGAGGATACGGACGATGTCTACATCTCCCCTCCAGGCAGCCAGGTGCAGCGGGAAGCAACCTTTGCTGTCAGACACATTTGTGGATGCCTCAAACTGGAGCAGTTTCAGCACCACCTCCCTGAGAGAGAAGCAGGTACACAGATATCAATACATTGACAGAGGAACAAGTGGAAGAACAGACAGTTAGGAAGTTAAGGCAGCCAGGTGCTACAAAATCCACATGATGGTAAGCAGTCAACTTTATTTGACATTCTTTTTTAGCACTTTTCACTTTGGAACATAATTTGCAATGAATCTCTTCGTCATATTGGCCAATTAATCATTTTTAGTGGTGGAAGAAGTACTCGAATCCTTTAGCAGTGCACAGATACCACCTAGCAAAACATGCTACTTTCAGAGAGTGAAGTTTTTACTGACTATATATAAAAACAAAAAGTACTTGTATAACTCACTAAGACCTTGGTAACAACTGGCTAAATAAATGATTTTATTATAATAATCTTCAGGCTGTGTAGATGGAAACATAAATGCTGCATGTTCACCTTCAAATGTTCAGCTATACTAAAACGTTCGAGCTCTACAGATAAATGCCTTTTTTCCATTTAACAATAATTTTTTCTCTTTTTTGCCATTTTCATCTTTGTAATATTTGCTTCAGTCTAAAAAAGTCATCCTTTCTCTTCTTTAAGTAATACTTTATCTAAGTTGACTCAGCAGTAAGGCTGTTTGTTTTCGGGGGAACAAACTCAAGGACAGTAGTATATATGAGGTGCTTCTTTTTTTTAATGCAAATTCTGCACTTCAAAACTGAATGTGCAAGAAATGAAATAAAGCTACGCCTACAAATCGTGGGTCACTTTGACACTTTTACAATTAAAACAGGCTCAATAAACATGGCTGTATCGTAATGAACTTTTCTCATATTGTAGCTACACAATCTTAATTTCGCTGTTCCGCCATGGTGGTATTTATTGTGTTTCTTCCTGCAGTAGATCATCTTTTATGCAGGTTTTTATCCGCCTTATGTGATAATAAACTTGCACTTCCTACTAAACCCTAGTTAAACAAAGCCTTGAGTTCTGATGGATTTACAGGAAGCTCGCTGCAGGAGGCACTGGAAAAAGTACAGCTACAGAGAACAGCATTGCTGCTTTGCTGCTCCTGATAAATGAAGCAGTACACAAATTCATAAAGCAGCAAATCACAGAGTTGGATTGGGCTAAAAAAAACCCATTTAGCTGCTGCTGAGTAGTAATGTCAGTGATAGTGTTTTATATTAGGGAGACTCCAGCTGAAGAGGCAAGGCGAAGTGCTTGATTTGCATTGAAAATGTCAGGAGGGAGCAACAGAGGAGACAGAAGGGCAAAACCTCTCTCAGGAGAGCACAATGAAGCAGCTCTGTGCTGCTTAATGAACTACTTACTTACTTATTTCTGTAGTTTATTATATCTTCTTATAATTTCATTTCAGTTTAAGGAACAGTTCAAACAAGGATGGCGTACGGATGAAAAATATGTATTTATCACCAAAGCACCTTTGATGTCATCAAAAAAGAATGCAGTGAGTTAAAGTTGTGATCTTTAAAAATTCAATTCAAACCCAGCCTGAAGAACAACTCTCTGAAAACAGCTCTGCCTGTTGCCAAGTCCTCTTCCTTCTCTCTTTTCACTTTCCCACCTAAATGCTAAATCACTCTGAAGCTTTTTGTTGGCGGCCTAATTTTCACTGTGAGGGTGCATTTCTCTTTCCCTCACTTCCCTCCTCCTTTCCCCGTTGATCTGAAGGAGGAAATCCACATAATTGCCCCCAAAACACGGTGCTAATCCTTCAGTTCCGCCAAACCGGGATAGCAGTCAGGCTCACAGCTAATCCAGAGTGTGTAACGGATTTCTCAGCAGGACCAGGTGAAGAAAGGGAGCTGCACTGTAGTTCTGTGCAGCTGTAGACACTCAAATCATTCACATACTGTACAGTTCGGACGGAAATTATGTAGGAATTTTGAATTTCCGACTGTAGGCAACTAATTTTACTGCACAAAATATTGTTTTCAGTGTGTGTTTTTATTTCACTTAATCTAAAGATGCTTAAAAAAAAACAGCAATTAGTTATGCACTAACTTCTAACTTTGATTTAAAGCCTCTATAATCAAATGTATTAAGCATCAAATCTCTATGTGAAATCCCATGAACAAAGCAGTCCATAATATCTTCAGTTTTACAGCCAGAAATGTTGCGTGACAGCATTCTGTGCTTATATTTCAAGACGTATAAGTATTTCTGAACACATTAAAGCAATCTGTAGCAGGCAAACATGCTTTCAAAATACATTTAGTCTAGTCCAAACAGTCCTTAAGTCATGATGCAAACTACAACAGGAATGTTCAATCAGGTTCACAGGATCACAGATCAGCGCCAATGTGTGAATCAGCTTTATTTAAACAATAGCAAATATATATAGCAAATGTTTCAGTGCAGAGGAAATGACTGGCAACCTGACAGCTGTCCTAATGTCCCGAGAGTTATTTTAATGTCATGATAAATATAGTGGGCTAATATCAAACATATGGACAAAACTATTGGACCACCAATAGTGTTACAAGTTTTCACCCTGCTCTTTTCTCTGAATTACACCTGGTGATGATTGGTTGCTGAAGGCTCACCGCATGCATGTAAAGCCAGGGCAGGAGGAGCAAGCAGTGGTACCTTTCCCTCTCCCTCGTCTACATCACCACATTAGATTACATTAGATTTGCTCATATGACTTTAGGGGGGAAGCCTCAATCTGACGGCTCATTGTGTGGTTTGTTCATGGTCTTCTTCCACTTTTGTTAGTGTTTGCAGAGGCTCCCGTATCCCTTCTTTATGTTCGATCTTTGTACACAATTATATGCTTGTCGGACTGCAGCAGTGTCATTCTAAAGAGCACAATGAATTCTAGTGTGGTACGGCAATGGGATGGCATTGTTGCAATAAATTTCCCTCATAGGTGTAACTGTAAGTGCTTTTATCGCAAACTGGAACCACAGCAGCTCAGTCATGAAGTGGCATTAATATCAGCACATGAATTGTGTGCTGGGAGCTTCAAGGCATGGGTTTACATGGCCGAGCTGCTCCTGCAGGTGCAATGTGCAGGTGGTCCAGTACCTTTGGTCCATACAGTGCATTGTACCGTGTTTGTACCAACTTTTAACTCAGCAGATCAACATTTTTCATTATGTGCTTTGATATTGACTGTATAAATGAAGAAATGAAACTTTGTGTCAGACATCAGGTTCAGGAGCAGCAGGAAAGGAGGAAACCTCCCAGCAAGCATGTCAGGACCACATAATTTCTCACTTCAGTTATGGTCTTCAAGTTTAAAACACAATTTCTGGAATTAAAAGTAGTACACAACTAGTTTAGTTGTTTACTGCAACAGGCCCCTGGATGTGTAACTACCATATCAAGTTAATAGGATGTGTTCACAGTTAAGACTCCTCCCTGCAGGTTTATCCAGCAACTTAGAAAAAGGCCCGTTCAAAATCAGTTTACACTGACTCATGATATAAGCACAGTACCATGGCCTCTCATCATGTCACAGCAGAAATGTGAAAACAACTGAATAAAATTTATGACATTCTGACTTCTTTTAGATTCTCTTCCTTTGGTTGTGGTAATTTATTTATATATTTATTTATTTGCACAGAATGACACTTTTTTTTTTAAGAATAGAAAAATCAAAGAGTGCAATCTGTAGAACAAACTGTCACACTTTTTTAAAGAAACCAATCCAAAGATATCTCTGTGTCCCGCATTTATTTGCATGCAAACATAAAAATCCTGATAATTAGAGATTTGCTGACAATGGAAAATAATACTTAGCTTCAGCTCTACAGCGTAGAAAGAACAGAACAATTTGTTTCCAGTGCACTGAGTAGCACTTGCATTTATAACTAATTTATATCCAGCAGAAATAGAGTGACAGAAACACTCATTAGCAGGCTTACCTGTGTCCGTTGAGTGATGCATGGTGTAAGGGTGTGTATCCTGAGCTGTCTGTGCAGTTCACGTTCAGGCCCTTCCACATGCTGTGGAACAGAGAAATGCCACAATTAATCAACGCACACACACACACACGTTTATGACTGCTTTTAGTTGTACAGATTTACCACCTTTATTTCATCAGCTGGTGTAAGTGTGCTACCAGCTGCGACAGTCTCTTTTAGTTTAGAAGCAGGAAATGACAAGCCAGTCCCGACCAATTAGGATTCACATTCCTCAAATGTGTCAAGCATGGAAAGCAAGGACAGGTGGAAAGTGGCTTGTGGTGTTTTCTTGAGAAAAATGCCCTTCAGAACACAGATTGCTCATTTTAAAATGTTTAGTGACACTTTTTCCCCAAGTAAATTACATATGAAGTCTTACAGGCGTTGTTTTACAGAGCGGTTTCTTTGTGTAATAGTGTGTTTATTAGTTTGTTTTCATACTGCGCTTTTCTTCACACAAAATAATCTAGCTTTATTATGTAAGGGTCCCAGGGTGAGGAGTGTAATTTCTCATTTGGAGGCAACAGTGAGGAGATCTTAAGTTCTGCTTCGTCACACTTGCAAATAATGGGAGCGAAGGAGGTCAATTCTTGTATTCGAGAAACGGCTGAGCATGCAAATAAAATTACACAAAGACAGAAAGTTACGAGGATAACCAGCTCCACAGAGGCTGAACACGCACTGAAATACACCCGTATACAGATGACACACAAACATTAAAATCTACTTACAGCTCAGGGTTTTCCCGGGGCTATAATTATATGACCTCTCTTTTTCAAATGAACTCGTACAAGTGAGAGAAGTACTAATTAGCTCAATTCTAGCCTGAGCAAATCTTAGCTGAAAAGCTGAATTGAGAAACTTCTAAAAGTGACTGCTGAGCCTTTTTTATTACACACACACACACACACACACACACACACACACACACACACACACACACACACACAGCTCTAAATCTTACTGGTTTTATGTATCTAATTGCCAAAAACATGTATCTAGTCACACCACCCTATAACCTCTATAACCCTGTGTCTCCCTCTTATTGATTTTGGCATATGTGCATCCTGAAATGAAGGATAAAAAAAAAAAATCAATGCTTCCTTAGAAGATTCGCTGTACAATATAAAAGCTGCACTTTAACTCTTAATTCCTTTTATTTCATTGATCATATCTGTAGGGAACCAAAGGAATCCTTCCTGTAGCGAAATCTAATTGAAAATAAATATTATTTCTTTCTTTCTATTTTTTTAAAGAAAGCATTCAAATTTCACTTCTACTTTCACTCTCACAGACAGATTGTGTATCTCATGAGGAATTTTCTCCTTGGAGACACTGGAGTAAAGCAGCAACAGCAGAACATTCACTGGGTTTTGACAGACATAAACACAATGATCAAGGTCAGGGGCATTATGCAACGGCTGCGCACACAGAGACACAACTAAACGTGAATTAAAAATGCTATTAAGGGCTGGCTGCACATGCACACATACGCACACTAACAGAACAAAGTGCACGACTAGGCAGTCTTATTTCCTCTGAATTCAGTGCTGAATTGAATGATAATCTATTTGCTCTTAATGCGGTACACACACACACAGACAAGTAGTATATAACAAAGAGATCGTGAGGCAGAAGATCAGAGAGAAAAAAGAGATACAGCAAGGCTTGTTCCTAATGGTTCAGCTGATCAGTGCACACTGCGAGTGTTTGAGGGAATATCGATCATGCTGCTCTGCTGACCCCTTCCAGCACTGACCTATCCAGCCAGCACGGTGGGTTGTTAAAAAGAGCCGACTGACAGCGAATGAGGAGAGAGGAGGAAAACCTAAATTCAATGCCTGTAGAGATAAAGACACAGAGTGAGTTTAAGTCCAGTTTCTACTCTGTTCTGAAATAAATGTAGACAGATTTGACTCACAAAAAATGTGCAAAAAAGTCTCAGATGAATCAGATAAATTTGTACTGCGTTGAAAACCTAATAAATACACTTGATATATTTCTAAGAGGGAGAGACAAGAAAAAAATTAGATTCAAGCTTTCATCATTTAATTCTCTGGAGTAGTCGTCACACCATTTGGGTGATTTTTTTAAACACGACAACAGCTGGGAAAATTTAAGGTGACAGATTGCAGCTTAACAAAAGGCCAAGCAGCTTTGTCAAGGTAGTGGTTTTGTTGTGTAGCTGCTTCTATACCTACAGTTTCTACATTCACATAAGTACATGTGTTCAACTGCTTGTTAGCACAAATATCTAACCAGCCAATCACGTTGCAGTAGCATGTAGACACACAGACATGGGCAAGACAACCTGCTGAAGTTCAACTGAGCATCAGAATGAGGAAGAAAGGTGATTTAAATGTCTCTGAATGTGACTAGTTGTTGGTCCTGGAAAGACTGGTTTGAGACCACAGTTTCCACAGGACCACCAAAACTGGACAATAGACAATTGGAAAAGTGTTTCCTGATCTGATTTCTGCTGCGACATGCCAATAACAGGGTCAGAATTTGGCATAAAGAGCATGAAAGCATGGATTATTGGCATAGTTTGAGCCTCTTAGTATTGCTGCTGACATTCATTTATGTGTACAGGGTGCCCATCTTCTTATGGCTGCTTCCGGAAGAATAACACACCATGTCAAAAGACTCAATTCATCTCAAACTTCTTGAACTTGGTAATCAGTTCACCGTACTCAATTGGACTCCACGGTCACCAGATCTCAGTCTACATATATAGAGCTCTTTTAGGATGTGGTGAAACTGGAGATTTATATCATGGATGTGCAGTTAACAAATATGCAGCAACTGTGTGACGCTATCATGTCAGTATGGCCCAAAATCTCTAAATCTCTAAAGCAGGGTGTGCTAATGTGGCTAATGAGTGTAATTAGTAGTTACATGTCATTTTTTTTGGTTAAAGGTACATTGTTCATTAAAAGAAGCATTTTTATCATGTTTTATCACATATTTCCTTTATTTAACTCTAATCCCAGTAAAACAAGCACTAAGCTGCCAATGTGGGTTCACTGGGTTTGAACAGACCTTGAAAGCACAGAAACACCCACGCAGATATTTACCACTGGTGTTACCCCAAAACAAACACGTACACTGAGTCATTAAGCCCTGCAGTACAAGGAATCTCTGGAAGTGGTGGATATTTTCCGCATGACAAACTCCCAAACTCGCCGTATTAACGCTAAAACACAGCAGTCATACACCGTGGCATATCACCATCATAAAAACCTGCACAAACTAATTTGTGTAGCCACTTTTTGAGGGAATGAGGAAATCTTGTTTGCAGCATGCGTGAGTCTCATTGTAAAGGCCAGAGCCGAACAAGGTGTTCTGTTTACGGCACACTTCCAGGTTGTAGAGCAATGGCCGATGTGTAACACTACTGGGTTCCTTTTGCATTTGAGGGTTGGTCTTAAGCCAACAGAGAGCCCTTCTTTGCTCTGCATAGTTTTTCTGGCCTCTTCTAGAGCTTTTTTTGCCCCTTTGCAGATTCCCTGCAGTCGCTTACATTTCATCAATTTTACATTTCAAAGTTTTAGAATCAGTATTTGTATTTACTATTATGCCACACAATGTTGAGGAAGCTTGCAAATGACGTCTCATTTATATCACTGCCAAAAAAAACAAAAGCAATATAAAATTAGAAAAATATATTTTTGAAGCTATATTTTTGAAGCTATATTTTGATGCGGCGTGGCAGATGAATTCAATAATCTCACAGCCCGAGGAAAGAAACTTCTGAAGTCTGGTGGTTCAGCGGGTTGCTGGGTGGCAGCAGGGTGAACAGGCTGTGGTCTGTGTGCATCGAAGTACACTTTAGTATGCTTTAGGCTCTGAGCAGACACATAGCAGGGTGCCAGGGGTGTTCTGGGCAGATTTAATCAGCTGCTGCAAAGCCTTGTGGTCTTGGTCTGTGCACATCTTTTAATAGTTGGTAATGTTCCCTGTTAGAATGCTTTCTATTGCTCTTCTAAGGACGTCAACGAGAACTTGCATAAGAAATTTAGCCTAACATTCTTGCTCTCAACTTGATACATACCAACACTTGGTCAGGACCCCCTTCTCATCATATTTTAAAGATACAAGTATCGCCTTAAGCTCCTCTTCTGATATACTTACATATCCCTTTAGTCTCATTTGATAGTGTGGAGAAGAACAAATACACAGGGTGTTGGTTGACGGCACAATCGACACAAGCTCGAGTCCTGTCTGGAACATTTTATTCACAGTTATTATCCACATTAATATTGGTGATGACACCAGCTGTTTACTGTCTCATTTCGTATATTCAAACAATGCAGGACCTCCATTGACTCTACTGGACTAGCCTGCATGTTAAAAAAGTTGGCTTAAATGGCAGCCAGCACATTGTGATGTAATTAGCGTCCAACTGGTACCTGATTTATAAGAGCGGTTCTGAACTGATTTCCATGATATTTGTTATGTGTAGTTATTTATTCGTTTACGCTATGCTTGAGGTTGCTTGGATCAGCTGACCTTGGCCTCTGTTAAACACCCGGGGTGGTGTCTTGGAGAAAACCTATAATCAAAACCATGCCACGTGTACAATGCTCTTAATTTTTCATACCCGTTACATAATTAGTCATACTTAGAAAACAATATTTTTTGCACATTTCATGCAAATGGACATTTCTTTAAGCCACTGTTTAAATACACATGATATTGTTTCAGTGTATGTGTAGATGAGCAGGTAATAATATTCTTGTCTGGCATTCTCTTAGAAAAAAGTGTTATTATGTGCAGTTTGACCATCAAGGGAATTCCCTCAACCTCTACAACCACAGCTGACTAACTGTTAGAGGCCTGACAGATTACAATATTATTCTTTCTTGTCCTATTACTTATTTTAAAACTCATGCATATTTGATGTGTTTCATAAGCTCCACGAGGGCCTCAACTCTGAGAAGGAGTCTCAACCCCATTGATAGAGATGTATTTATATTCACTGCTGCCCAGTGAGAGAACCTGTGAACTTGTGTATTTAATGTGTAAACCCTGCCAAAAAGTACAAGACGCAGGCGATGTGCCTTTTGAAAATGAATGCCACACACACTGGATAACAACTTGAACTTTGTAAATCACTTTCTAATGAGGCCAGGTCTCTTATCACAGCTGTTCTGCTCTGCTCTTCCATGTTCAACCTAAATTCCCGAACTCAGTCTGATGCCCTGTCACTCCTCCATTGTTTTCTGTTCTTTCACCAGAAGCATAAACCGAGCCAGCAGAGCTTAAATAGATTTAGAAGACGACTTGCGATTAGATAATGGAGGAGAGGTGCTGCTGCAGGAATGCAGACTCTTGGCGGATTAGTCAAATATGCAGATGACGTCCTACCTAATTAACCTCAGCGATGTGAAGGGGAGCTCTGGGTTGAAATGCTGTGTGTGCATTCATGTTTGCATGCAACTACTGCTCCTGTGCTGCACATTTACATTAAAATTTAATAGTGCGTTTTCCTGTTTCTGACAGATCTGTTTTCTCCTTTGTATCAAGTTCTCCTTAAGGTCCAAATCTTCTTTTTGATCAAAGCAGTAAAGGTAAAGAGGTCAAACGTCATGACGGGCCTCCCCGCAGGCAGAGCAATGCTGCCCTCTGTTTGAACCCTTCTTTAGTTACACCCTGACAGTTTCTCCCTCCCTGTTCATCACTTTTGCAGAGGACTACCCAGACATGATATAGCCAAAAATTTGAGAGTACAGCACAGTAAGCAGTTCCATTTCACCAAGCCTGTTTAGGCATTACAAAATGATTTTCTTTTCTTTTAAGCTCACCTTGATGTACTGGATGCTAATTGGGGATGTGGTGAAAAGCAACACATACCTCGAGCAATTAAAAAAAAGCTGCTGCTCAACAAGTGAGAGCTAAATTTAGTCTCCACTTCTTTATAAATGTCATTTCTTATCAGTTATTTCAAAAACAGAATATGTAATGTCTTTCAAGTGGGAAGATATTTCCCATTCTGGATGCAAACTCGGAAGCGAAAGCCTTCATTTGCTGGTTCTCACTCAATATTGATACTGAAGCTGGCATCACGCTGCAGCAAAGTTCAGGCTACAGCGGCAAACTGTCATCAAAGGAAAAGGAACGAAGGAACTGGGAAAACCTTTGTAGTCCTGGATTCTTTTTAAAAGGAACCTCTTCTTTGCAGGAGGGAATTTAAGTCAACTGAATCCAACTGCCTGTTGAAATTCACGCCGCCTGATATAGTGAAAAATCAAAGGGCGTTTCAACAGAAAGAGAGGACTCAACAACAGCAATAACTTCAGGGGAAATAAAAAAAGGAACCAATATGCGCTGAGGTGCACTTGCCATCACAGCAGATAAAGTCAGACAGGAAGTGGGCTTGCTTCATATCCTGTTTTGAAGAAGAAGCAGAAGAGATACCTGCTGATTAATAGCAGTGCTGCAGAAGCTCACTAACTGATATGACCTGTAGGATGATAAAAAATACACACACGTAGACAGACTCTTACATGTGAGCATTAACTTCTCTTTGGAACTGGCCTTTGATGTTTGAAACCGACTCGCACAGAGAGAGTCCAGCCCCCATGATGCTTTAGGGTATGAATATGCTACTTTTCACGCATGTCTAATGTAGCAGATGCGCCGGTTTACATAACTGAGTTTGCGTGGTGTCATAGATGAAATTAGCTTAACCACAGAGAGAGAATCAAAGTGCAAAGTGTGTGAAAATTCTCAAAAGGCAAATTGAATTTCTGGAGAGAGAACAGAGAATAAATCTTGCCCCACGATCTTTAATACAGCTTAATTTCTGAGGCCCCAGTTTACTTCTTTAGTGGGTTTATGTAAGCTGCACAAAATGCATGCATTTGCAGCTGTATAGTACATGTGTGCCCTGCAAATACAGAGAGAGGGTGGAGGGAGAGGTGCTACTTTAAAGAAAAAAGCAGAAACAAATTCGTTTTTACGCTCATGTATGACCAGTCAGTGACCGCAATTGTGCATACTATAGGAAAAAGTAAGTAAAGATCACTTAAATGTTTTGAAGGGAGGCTGTTTGGACACACAGTGAACCCTGTTTCCTTCACATTACTCCATGCTCATAAAAGAAGCAGGCAGTGATGGCGGAGAAGGATTCTACCATTCTTTAAATCAGATAAATCACATCAGATAAATCGGTGGCTACCAAGTAATTGAATTTATTTATTTATTTTATTTAAGTAGCAATTTCAAGTAGTTACAGAAACAAGCTGGTTGCCTTGGGCATCTAAGGCAATCTAAGGCAACCAGCCAATTGCAATTTGGCCTCCACTGACTGCAATCACTCTCAGACTGACTGGCAAAGGTTAGCAAATAATGGCTAACTGTCTAATTAATAAACTCAGACTCAGAGTACATTGCAACTGACTGCAAATGTTCACAAAACTGGTTACAGATGTCATCAGAATCAATACTTATGGTACCATCAAGTACCAAAATTCTAAAAACACGATGGTACTTGTTTTTCTTCAGCACAGTAGGGACTACAGTGTACCAAGTGTGTGTCAAGGAGGCAGTTCCTCTGGAACTGAAGTGGGGAGCATACAGCTACAAGTGTTCTATAGTTAGATGCTGAAGAAGAAGTCAGTAACACAATACTGTACCATGGTACAGTGAAACACACAAGTGGAAGATAGTTCTGGTCTTACTCACTGAAAGGCGTCAGAGTCCGCTATGAAAGTACTTTGTGTTCAAGTGGGGGTGATCAACAAATGACTGATTAATAACTGATAATTGATTCATAAAAAAAACAACCTTGTTATCATGTCTTTCAGACCAAGGGAGAAAATACTTCCAGTTTAGCGAAGAAACTAAAAGACCGGCTTCCAGATCCGTTCAGGAATTCAAGCTTAGTGAGTTTCATTTCACAGCAACAACATCCATATTTAAAGTGGAAACTGAATATTCAATAATGGTCACATATTTATAGATAATTGTTTTTTTTAAACATAGAAATATGTACCGTCCAGCTTGGGCACCTGCAGTAATTCTCTCACTCAGAGCAGTGATGATCATGATTAAGTTCACCTTACTGTTGCCAAATATATATATATATATATATGTATATTTTATTTTATTTTATTTTATTTTTTTAAATCAGTAGAGATCCCTTTTAAAAACTACTTCTCTCTTTAATCTAGAAATTCCTTTTTTCTCTCCACGTACAGTAACACTGAAAATCTCGACGTTTCTCCCTGAACAGAAAAGGCAATTAGCTAATGCAACAGGCAATAACACATTAGCGACATATACAGTGCGGTGTCTTTTTATAACAGGAATTTCAGTTTCACCTCATATTCCCACAGTGTCAGGAAGAAAATCCCATTCACACCTACACAACTCTAAAAGGCAGTCCTGCTCTGCTTTTTCAAGGAGAGGTGTTCCCCCTGTCTCTCTTCTCTCTTCATCACCAATCTGTCACTGTCTACTGCTCCATTTCTGCACCAATAAATCCACACCGTGGGTGACACAGGGTCAAAAAAATAAAAAATATCAGAAGTCCTTGTATATCAAACTTCAGCCACTCACTCAGCGTGTGGATACAGCAGCTGTTCAGCAATACTTGAATATTTGCAAAGGACATCATTTTTCAGTTTTGCAGCACAGATTGAAACTATTTATTGGCACAAGTGTCATCTATTCTGTACATGAAGTTATTTTCCTCACCAGCTTCTGGCCTAATTTGCTGAATAAGTTCTTGTAAAACAGCCTTCAGTTTTTGGCGTATTTAGCAAAACAGCAGCTTCCTACAAAACTCCTTGTTAGTAATTTTGCTAATTTGAACAGCATCACCCCCAGCACCGGACTATATTTGTCTCCTTGAGGTAAATGTTCATCCCACTTTTAACAACTCTAAAAAATAAATTCAGTTCTTAATTATAGACTCTTGTTATCTCTAAAGCATTGAATTCAAAAAGGAGAAGACTGAACACAACAAAGGCTTGTGACTAAATTGTCTTTTTAAATTTGACTTTAATAACTAGATATCTGCTGTAACTTGTAGCTCCAATATGCCTTGAAATGATCAATGATCAATACCATTTTCAAGATCATGGGGAAAATGTGCTAGAGCTTTAAGGACATTAAAACATTTTTGTCGTTTTTTCTTTCCCCTCACCTTCCAACTGGTTGTGGCTTCCCCTCCCTGGCCGTGCTGGAGGATTTTTTTCCTGTTAAAAGGGAGTTTTTTCTTCCTACTGTTACCAAGTGCTGGACCAAGGTTGTTTGATTGTTGCTGTTTCTTTCTTGAATACAACAATAAATCTCCTTGACGAGACTGTTGCTCTGATTTCCTGCTATATAAATAAACCTGAATTGAACTGAAAAGATATTTATTAATTTTACATGACAGCGAGGAGAGAAAGGGTAAGCATAGCTGGTAAGCTGGTCGATATAGCAGAAAATGTGTACTGAAACCAATATGAGTATGTAGAAACAATATATAATACATATTAAAAAAAATCAATGCTTTAGTCAACAATAGTTGTACAATTCTGAGGTTAGAAGTTGGAGTGGATGAAAACAGAATGAGAGCACTTGGTCTTCGTGGTCTAAGCATCTCATTTCTGCTTTTTGCAGATGATGCGGTTCTTTTGGCTTCATCCAGCCAAGACTTTCTGCTCGCACTGGGGTGTTTTGCAAGTGTGAAACAGCCGGAAATAGGCAGAGTGAGGGGGAGAGTGGAGCTGGAGATTAACAGATTAGACAGATTAACACTGGTGTAGCATCTGCAGCAGAATGAACGCTGTACCAATCTGCTGTGGTGAAGAGAGAGCCGAGTGGGAAAATTTACTGGTTGATCTACATTCATACCCTCACCTGTGTTCACAAGCTGTGTTTGGTGACCAAAAGAATGAGACTCCAGATGCAAGCAGTGACAATGAGTTTCATCTGCAGGGTGTCTGGGATCAGACTAGATCATTCTGAAGGGACTCGAAAGAACCATTACTCCTTCAAATTGAAAGGAGCCAGTCAGTCTTGGGTCAGGCATCTCACTAGATTACCTACTTTCAGGCATGTTCAACTGGGAGGAGGCCCCATAGCAGACCCAAGAGACACCGGAGAGATTACATTTCTTGGCTGCCTTGGGAATGCCTCACAGTCTCCCTGGAAGAGCTGCAAGAGGTGGTTGGAAAAAGCCATATTTTTCCAGCAATGACTAAATGATACCAGCAGCCAGTTTGCTTAGCTTAGCACTAAATGGGGAAACAAATACTCGGTCTTTACTTAAACAATGGTGTCGATAAACATGTAGATTTATTCCAGTTTAGTTTTTGCTTTGTGTCGGGTGCTTTTTGGAATTTTGTCATTACTGGCGTTGCCACTGTTTAGAGTCAAGAAGTAGTCAGAAAACAGCAAACTGTCAGTTGGACACAAACACACAAAGCTTTAAGCAGAGCCAGGCTTCCTGTTTCCTCCTGTTCCCAGTCTTTATACTAAGCTACGCTAACTGGTTGCTGGACAGAAGAATGCCATGAATCATCCAACGCCCCACTGGCATGCAAATGTAAGCATAAATATGCAGAGTGGTATCTTACTGAACAAATACATACAGATAATTGTGCAGATGATTCGTGAATGAATATGCAGTGAGTTACTGACAGATGCCCTAAAAGGCACAAAAATTAAATTACATGTTCAATAGGTCAAGCGGTCACCACTTCCCAACGCAGGAAGTAATTTATCTTTGGGTCAAACTGACCTCTGGTGCACAAATGAACTTGGAGGTTTGCTATCGGAGGCAGTGGGTCAAACACGCACACGCACGCATGACTGAAATTGCATCCGACCCCCTCATTTCTCACCAGTAATTAAAACAAGACACGAGAAATCGATAGTCGCACAACTTCCCCACGGGGATTTAGGAAGTCTATTGATGAAGTTTGATCGTTGAGAATTTGCTGGTCCTGTGGGGAGTTACTCAGAGAGTCTGGAGGGAGGAAGTCACATAAAATTCACAAAGGAAAAGTGCCATCAATACTGGAAAAAAAACAGTCTACATTGTTGT
Source organism: Oreochromis niloticus (assembly GCF_001858045.2). NCBI lineage: Eukaryota > Metazoa > Chordata > Actinopteri > Cichliformes > Cichlidae > Oreochromis > Oreochromis niloticus. The sequence goes on from NC_031981.2 coordinate 13,772,341, forward strand.
AAAAATACAACTGAGTATTTCAGAAAATTGCTAATTCTTAGGATTTTCCCACACTAGGATCTCCAGTTGTCTGGTTGAAAACACCTTGTTGATGTCAGAGATTAGAGGAGGATAGGAGCCAACAGTAACTCAAATAACTACTCTTTATATCACTGAACATATGAGACATCAAACCTCGAAGCAGATGGGCTACAGCAGCAGAATAAAAAAAACATAGATGCCAGTCCTGTGACCTAAGAACAGGAAACTGAGGCCACAGTTCTCACAGACTCATCAAAACTAAACAACAGAAGATTGGAAAAATATTGCTTCATCTGAAGAATCTTTTTATTACTGCAACATTCAAATGGTGGGGTTGGATTTGGTGTAAACACCATGAAAGTATGGATGGATGCACTCAAATGGCCTCCACAGTCACCACATCTCAATCCAGTAGAGCACCTTTGTGATGTGGTGGGCAACAAATCATGTCAATGTGACTAGAAATTACTGAGGATTACAACAGTTCAGAATGCAAAAGAGGCTCCAACCCAACACTAGTACAGGGTTAGCCCAAGGTTGATACCTAATAAAGTGGCCAGTGAATGTATACTAACCCAAATGTCCCTCACCTTTCACCCGAGTTATGCAATTTGATGTATGCGGTTCAAGCAAAAAGGGGAAATGAGGAAACATGCACCTATTGTAATACAATTCTTATGACACAGGACATAAAAGAAGGAAAGGAAACCGTAAAAGCTGTATACATTTCCACTTAAACACACACAGCTTCATCAGAAAGATACATGTACTACTCAGTCTTAAACAATCTGGCTGTTTATCTCTCACCCATCTCCTTAAATATGATGGCAACATCCCTCTTCTGTCCTCAGCTGACTTCCAAAACTGTACAATCTGAATACAGAATCCACATCAAATTGGCAGCTCTTTGAAACAAGCAGCATAATGGTTTCAAGTAAAAAGTAGCCTCTGTAGATTCAGATTTTTTTTAGTCTTGTAATTTCCAACCTTTTACCAAAGCTGACTGATTAAAAATTGGCAAGCATTCCTGTTACAGCCTCCTGAGAATAACTGAAAACAAAGCTGAAATTCCTCATTTCCACTGTGACAAAAACTGCAGGCCAGCACAGAAACCACTTAATAAAGCACAGTGTTAATTCACACTGTGTCACAAGTCAGCCGCGCAGTCCCTGCAGTCCCTATCAATCCAAATTCCTATGCTGCCGTCACTGCTAATCACAATAAAGGCCACGCTGCCAAACACACAAATCTATCACCAGATTCATCTCTGCTGTTGTTGAAGGCTTTTAATTCCCAAATATTATCACCCTCAATATCACTTGTGCTATGCGTGAAATACATGTAATATTATTCTAAATGTGAATGAAACAAGTGATGAGATTCCTTCAACAAGAAGAAAAAATAATAAACATAAATGTCAACAACAACAAAAATCCTCTGACACAAAGACAGAAAGGCAACAAGCAGCTGATGACATTCTCTTTTCTCTTCAACCTAAGCGGAGGTAAAAGAAATGACCACAATCTGCTTCACCGCTGCTGCTATTGATTACACAGCCGCCTTTCCAATCAATCACAATCTGGAGCGCTGCAAACAATCTGTAAGCGTGTGTATTGGACCGTATGTGTGTCTTCCTCGGGCACTTCTCCTCACAGTAAGTGACAGAAAGCTTTAGATTTCTACTTGACCACAGCCAGCTACAATTCCATCTAGCCGACCATCAATATAGCAGATCGGTAGCATTAGGGACGGGAAACATCAGGTCCAGAAGTCCGTCTAAATGACATAACCAATCTATGCAGTGGATTGAGTCAGTCAATGTATTGATACCGTAGAGAACTCACACTGAAGCTCCTCAGAGCGACTGTGACGGGAATCATTTCATCTGGCGTCATGCTTTTTCATCTTTTTTTTTTAAACGAGGGGGTGAATAAGAAAAACAGGAAGTCTTTTTTACCACAGCCACGGTTGCTTAATCATTACTTGATCATGAACTAAAAAAAGACTCCATTATTCTGTATTTTCAGGTCTTGCTTTTTTATTTTGAAATGCAGCATCTACCAGAGTAGCGCGCTTTAACCTGACATTAACAGCTTCCCATGCCCAACTAGCACAAACACAGTTAGCACATGCTTTTTGGCACAGCATCACTGATTTGTCATGCATGGAAATTATTACCATAATACACATTACTGAAGTCATTTCCAAACTGCCCTTATTAAGCTTCCATTTAGACATAAAAATCTTAATAAAAAATAAATAAATCTCTTTAAGCACATAACCCTCCAGAAGGTCTTATGCGTTTACATTCAGGGTCCAGGTTGCTGCCCTTAACTATTGTGCTACAATGTCTCTATGCCTATTAACACATCTATAAGCAACTTAATGACAGCTCAACATTGGTGTAAATGGGGCGGGCAGATGGAGGAGAACTATCCCACATGGAAAAATGAAACGAGACCATGTTTGGAATAGTTTCAGAATTGTTACACTCCTAATTATGACGCAACACAAAAAACAAATGGGTGTCTCCAGCACATCTGTCTGATCATTTACTTAATGAAACAGTAAGGAGCTGTCAGTTAGCCCATCAAATGAGCTAGGGATCATTTACTCAGTGATCAAGTGTCTGCCTTGAAAAACTGTCACATGTTAAATGAAAGTAAAAAAAATGCTCCTTGGGATTTCCCCTCATCCTGCGATCACAAATTATATTTTGCATTTATTCTTCAATTATTACTGAAATGGGAAGCACAGACTGGCAACCTATCCAGGGTGTACACAGCTTCTCGCCACGACAGCAGGAATAGGCTCCAACCCATCCGTGGCCCTGATTTGGATAAGCTGAAGAGAATGGACGGATGGATTAATCAGTAATTAAAATACTTATCAGGTGATGACTAAGGCACTAGTGAGGCAGGCCTACAGACCGGTTGGCCTGGCAACCACCAGTCACTAGGGAAAACAGACTATTCTCTGACTGGTTGGCAAGTGGTTGTTTGGCAGTTGCAAAGTGAAATTAGTTGCAAAGAGGCATACAGGGTTGCACCAGAAATGTCTTCTGGTTGATGCGGTCGCTCGTAGTTTGCACTTCTCTGCGAAACACTCGCTGAGCCACAATGAAACTTTGAGGAGTGTGATGCAAACCAGAAAATTAAACTGTTTTAAAATAAAAACTGCACATTTGATTTCAGCGGTAAGGCAAAAAAAAGGCAAAACTTTAACTTTTTAACTTTTACTTGAAGGCGAACAGTCTCCGTTTCGAGTTTGCAACACACTTTTTCAAATTTCATTACAGCTCAGCGAATGTTTGCACTTAAGTTCCTGGCGTCCATGCAAATTACAGTGACCATGAAAATCTGTCAGCAACCAAAAGCAATCACAAGGAGGTTTTTGGTGCAGAACTTCTTTGCTTTGTTTTTCTTTGCCGAGTGACAGCCAGCAACATCCAGAAACCTCTCACCAACTGATCAGAGAGTGCACATTTTTCCCGGCAAACGCCAGCAGGTTAACAACTGGTCTCATGGACTGTGTGACTGAAGCCTTTGAGTGTTTTTAATGCAAAGGGAAGCCATTTCATATCGGATGACTGCCATAACATTTAAACAAAAAAAACAAAACAAAAAAACCCCCACACCAAACACATTTTTTGCTATTGCTATATTTCCCTGGGCAGTCTGAATATTCAAAACAAGGGACCTTTGCCATAAGCCGCCTGCTTTGTTTTCATTTCTCTGCCAAAGTCTTGCACTGAAAATACAAGACACACAAAAAAAGTTTATGAAATGTGTGACCCCAGACGCCTGCCTCCACAAACTAAACCATTACCTTTAAAGGGAGTTCAACTTTACAAATGCATTTTAATCCATTGCCATTTCCTGGTATATAGAACATGAAACCTGAGTGATTCTGCAAGTCAGTTCAGGCTAAATATCATCTGGCAACTTATCAGGTTAGTTACAGCCACGCCAAGTCCATCTTCATTATCTACTCTGCCACGAGGAAATTAGCCATGCAGGCTCAATGAAAATGGTGATAAAACGGTATCAGTGGGAGTCATTATGAAGAAAAGCAGGGTGCACTCTCACGGGCTCACTGAAGAAACAAAGTAACACTTCTGTTTAGTCCCAAACTAAACATTTACACTCCTGCTCTGTGTCTGTGTTACACTTACAAACATTTTCAGACCGTGCCTGTACTGATTACAGCTCTGCTGTGTGACAAAGCATGCAATATATCCTGTGAAAGTGGGGGGGGGCAACATCAGGGCAGTAGCAGGGAGCCATGGCTATATAAGGACTTCTAAACATTTCTAAACTTATAAACACTGAATTAAAAAAATGTTTCTTGTCTTTTTTTAGTTGAGTCTAACTTCTAACTTCATAAAGGCCAAAACTGGGTCATTTTAGCCTGTTGCTAGGTGGTAGCTAGGCAATATGATGACATCACATTATTTTATATAGATAACAACCCTCAGAGTTACATGATGTACCTGCATGCCAAAATGTGGCTGCTCAAATCCTGATGTTTGCACACAAAAAATACATAAACAGATACACAGAGATTTGACTCTTATTATAGATATATAGATATAATATTTATATATTGTGTTTATTTATACACTGAAATCCAGGCAAATACAAAGAGTAAATGTCCTTCTGCTCTAACAATCTGTCCACTATGTGTTTTACCATGGTAGCCAACACACTAAACAACTGCCCAGGGATGAAATAAGAGCAACTGCTACTATTAAAAAAAAAAAAGCTATTCTATTCTATTCTATTCTATATTCGTGCATGCTTGGTATGTAAACAGCTGACCGGTTTATATATTGTTCACTTTACATAATTTTTTTCATATTTTTGCCATAACGAGCTTCTTTTTTTTTTAATGACGAATGCTGCGTGCTCTTATGCCAGACAGCTGTGTATCCTTATGGCTTCCCCCCTTTTTTCTCCTCTGAGTGTGTAATAGGCCTGTCAGCAGGACTGCCGCATCCCATTTAAACTGCTCAGACCACAGGCTCACACATCTGCTGCTGCAGCAAGCACAGGTAAACAAGGCTCAAATCGACACTGAAACGAATACCAACTGCGCTGGGGTCAGAGCGCATTTGTCCTCCGCAGCTTGTGGTATTAAAGTATTAGGGGGTTATTTTTGGGAAATTTTAGATAGTTGTGCACCGACACTTATTGTTGTGAAAAGCATGCTCCAAATTTGGAATTATCCACATAAATTGCAGGTTTAAATATGACTTGGTGAGCTGAGGAAAAACACAAGAGGTTGGCAATACGGCAAAAGCATTTATACAAGACTGGGAGAATCAAATGAATTAATCAGAAATACAGTCAAAGAAAAGAAATGTGGGCCTTTAAAAAAAATACATGAAGAAAAATACAATAGAAAAGGCACTCGCTATCTGATTTTGTGAAACAAAAAAAAAACTGTTGGGCTCTTTTTCCAGGATGGATTTGTTTGTTTGTTGCTCATCATTTCCTACCTACAGCTGATAATGCAACTACTAGGCTAGCGTTTACTCATCTCACAGCATCAAAATTATATTGTGCACATTTTTAACTGTATAAAAGGCTGAGTAAGCAAGCATCAAGGCACACAACAAAAATGTCAGGTAAAAAAAAATTATATGTTATAGCAAAAAAATATAGCCTTCCTGTTCCTTCCAATAAATAATAAATAAAGTCTGTTAGGGAGGCTCAAAGCCAAAGGAGCACCATCTAATACAGATACATTGCTGTTGCTCTGGGACCATCAGTGAAACTGACCAGTCAGGTTTTTGTGATGCTGTAGCTTTGCAACGTGAGGCAAAGACCACACATGGGAGAGGTTTGCCTTCAGGGCTTTCTGCCAGAGTAAGGAGTCAGAAAGACTGTTTCACAATGCAGTGAAAGTGGGATATTTACCTTGGAGTGGAAGTCTTGTTTTATCCTTTCATCTCATCTTTATGTAGCCATTGTGACGAAGTTAGGATACCACAACATTTTGACTGGTCAGCTGCAATGGCACTTCTGGATCGGTATCTACAGATCAGCACCTTGTATCTCATATTGTGATGTTATGTCTACAGGTGCACATTCAGATTGTGACTACTTATCATGGATATTAACGGGCTTTAGTGAGAAAGCTGGGTTTACTGCCTTTACATCCATGTTGTACCAAAAATTAACATTAATTTAAGTCAACACTGCTTTCGCTTTTATATTGTGTCATATTCCTGTTAATTAAAACATCTTTTCAGACAAATAAAGTGCTTATTTACTCACATAAGTGGGTCTAAAACAAGCTAAATATAAGGTCTTTCAGTCCTTTCATTGTACCTACATGCTGGACGTGGGTAAAACTCGAAACAAAAGTACTCGACTGTGACATTTTGGATACAGTGCAACATTCGCCACTTTGGAAAAATAACTACGCAGGGAGATATAACATCTTTTTTCCAGTGTGCCGACCACTCTCCTCAAGCCTTCAGTGCACACTGTGCACTGATTTGCATGCGTCTTTATGAGTTGACAGATACAGCAACATCCTGTACAGGCTCTTTTTTTTTACGTCTAAGTTGATTCGCGTCAGCAGCAGCTGCATTGGTTTTCTTGGCCCTCGTGTTTGTATACAGTCTGTGGTGTGTTTTCAGGCAGTTTAATGAGATTTTGCATATGATTTGTTTTTGGTTAACATCACATCACTTGCCCTAAATTCCAGATATTTCCAAACAACGGATGATAATCTGCATCAAGGGACAAGCTCCTTTTTAACAGATATGAAAAGTTAACAAGTATCCCAAAAGGTCATTCTAGTACTAAATAAATCCAAGAGTGACGATTAATGCCTACACGGCAAACACAGAACAGTAGCTTGTGTGTTTTCTTTGTACTGTAAGAAAGTATACACCCTACACCTTTGCTTGAATGTTCAAGTGTTTCAAAAACATGTAATTTTCAGATATTCTATCCCTGATGTGAAACCTGGATGAAACCTCGGGGCTAACTGGAGCGTCAGCAGCTGATAGGAATTTCCCAGCACCTTACAGTACATCTAGAGTTCATGTTATTCACAAGATTGAAATCAATATAAAAAAAATTAAAAAAAAGAGTTCAGAAGTAGCGTGTGACGTTTGAAAGTAATGGTTTTTTTGCAAATGCCCAGGAGTTAGTTGGAAAGATTGATGCTCATCTCATGTCTGTAGGGTAAACATGAAGCTGGAGGCAGGAGGCAGTTACTTTAGCTCAATAAAAAGACTGAAAGCATATTTAGAGGTCGGCACACCTGGGCCCCTAAATCTCACTAACTGCTGTCAGCTTTCATACAATTTTAATTCTGTCAAACAGCATATGTATAAATAAGTGATCCTTTGACAGAGCAGGGGCAGCTGTCTGCTACTGTTCTTAAGCCAGACTAATCATCTCCTGACTCCAGCCGAATACTGAACAAGCAGTATGAGAGCAGTGTAATATTTTCTCATTTAAATGGGGAAAAAATCTGTTAAGTATATTTCAATTTAACTCACGTTGGGAAATTTAGAGAAGAAGAAGTGGCTTAAACTCAAACAATGCTTTGATTGAAAAAACACAATAATCCTTTAAACCAGAAAAATAAATACAGAAAAGAAACAAATGGACATTTTTGGGTTTAGACACAAAGCAGGGATTCACTCTCTGTGTTTAAATAAATTATGCATTTTTTCCTAGAAAGGGCTTTAATGAAATCTCACGGAGGTATTAGATACAGTGCTGTGAAAAGCATTTTCCCCCTTCCTGTCACACTTACGTGTTTCAGATCAACAAACAATTTGTTATATTAGTCAAAAATAACCTGAGTATTGAGGAGAAAAGTTATCAAACCTACCTGGCCCTGTGTGAAAAAGTAGCTCCAGGACCTCCAGGACCTGAAGCAGCAAAGCAGCCCCAGACCATTACACTACCACCACCATGTTTGACTGTTGATATCATGTTTTTTATGAAATCCTGTGTTAGTTGCCAAATGTAACGGGACTCAAACCTTTGAAAAAGTTTATCTTTTGTCTCACCAGTCCACAGACAATATTTCCCCCCTAAGTCTCAGGGCTCATCAAGATGTTTTTTGGCAAATATGAGCCGAGCCTTTGTGTTGTTTTTTGACAGCGGTGGTTTTCTCCTTGGAACTCTCCCATAGATGCCATTTTTGCCCTGTCCCTTCTTTATTATTGAATCACGAACTCTGACCTTGACTGAGGCAAGTGAGGCCTGCAATTAGATGTTGTTGTGGGTTTTTTGATGACGTCCTATTTGACTTGTTGATGTGCTTTTGGACTAATTTTGGAAGTCCGGCCACTCCTGGGAAGGTTCTCCACTATTCCAAGTTCTCTCCATTTGTGGATAATGGCTCTCACCAGGGTTCACTGGAGTCCTAAAGCCTAGGAAATGACTCCGTAACCCTTTCCAGACTGATTTCAATTACTTTGTTTCTCAGCTGTTTCTTTACATTGTGGTTATATTTACCTGATTTCTTGATTCAACAGGTCTGGTAATAATCAGGCCTGGGTGTACTAGTGGCTTATTTCCCCTTAATAAATAAAATGAACATTTAAAAGCTGCAGTTTGCATTTACTTTAATATTACAATTTGATGATTTGAAACATGTAAGTGTAACAAATACACAAAGATATAAGAAATCAGGAAGGGAGGCAAATACTTTTTCACAGCACGGGTTTGATTTTTTTAGGCAAAGTGTCCCGTAAGGTCAAAGCCAACACATCCCTCACGCCACTGACTGCAGCAGCTCATCAGCCGAACCTTATTTGTGCCCTGCAGACGCTGAGTGTAAGTGCAACGTTCGCTGTCTGCTTCTATCGCACCCGTTTTCTCCTTTTCTTTCTTTTCGTAAACAAAATTATACTTTCACAAGTTTTCCCATCTTAGCAGCTATTCTTTCCTCACTTGCCAATCACGCGCGCGCACACAAACACACACAAAAAGCCAAAGAGGGCTGTCACATACGCATACATGCAGACGTGCGCTGCCAAATTGCGTTCACACACAGCTGCATGCAATTACCCGCCACAAGAAGGTATTTAAACCATGAGGTTCTCTGGCCTGTGTTATTTATCAGATCTATCAAAATAGCTCTTCCATGAATGTCTATAAATCTGCCAAGTGTGTGTGTGTATGAGTGTGTGTACATACATGGCGTACAGCAAGTGGCATCTTACTTATAATACACCAGAGGGTGAAAAGCTGTCTCAGTTTAGCCAGAAAGGATACTTTACTAAAAATCAAACTGTCTGTCTTGGCTCTCCCAAGATTTTTGCTTCATTTTCAAATCTATAATGTGAATGTTTAACCTGCACATATTTGATATCATTTAGGACCACTTTCTAATCTTCCTGCCTGCAAACACAAGAGGCCAAACATATACATATACAATTGCTGTGAAATTGCTTTAAGACTTTCAAATGTGAAGAAATAAGCAATTATTTCAAATCCCATTAAGGAGGATTCAATCACTGACATAGGTGCTTCAAAGTCAGAACTCCCAAAACAGAATTACAAAGGGAGACGCTCATTCAATCTAGAAGGTTATTGCATGAGAGGCAATTAATTTACACCCAATTATGTCCACAGTGAATACTCGCCCTGTGCTTTCATCCTCTGCTGCTCCGAGGCTAGAGCGCACTCTCCAAAACACATCAGCCTGAAAAGCGCATCTTCGCTGCTGCAGCATACTGTACATGTGCATGATGGAGGTGTGAGGTGGTCTGTGTGATTTCTTGCAGCTATCTGAATAAAAGTTCTGCTCTTTCCACTTTGTCCTTGAAAACACAGAGAAAGAAAATGTCGTCTGCACCACAGGTAACAGCTCAACACAAACCAGCTCCCGCTATTGTCGACCAGCACGCTTCTTTTAAGGCTCATTTCAAAACATTTCAACATTTTAGTTCCTACAGCCTGGTAACTGTTTATTTATGCATTTGCCACATCCTGCATAGATTATTGTAATCTGCTGTACCCGCATGCCAAATGTGAAAAAGCCTGCAGTTCAGTTGGAATGGAACAGCGAGGACAGCTGAAAGAAACCATCTACTGCACCGATGCTCGAGTCTGTTCCCAGCTTGACTTCTTTGTTACTTTAGATGCATGTACGTCTGTCCTCTACACACAAACGCACGCGCATACACACCAATTTTTTCAATGCGAGAAAACATGTTCTTTTGAGTCACTGAAAACTCTTTTCCAGAGACTTGCTTTTGTGTAACCTAATTAAAAAACGTCCATCTGCCCACTGTCATCCCAACGACTGGCAAATGCTGATAACGTATGTAGATGTTTTACGGGTCGGTCACTCAGGGAAGCTAATAGATCATGGAAGAGCTCGTTGTGAAGTTGTATGTTAAGTAGTTTAAAAGTGTTTTAAACTACAAGCCAAAAGATGAAGGACACTCAACACACAAAATGAAGAGGTACTCGGCCACTCAATCAGTTTTTAGACTAGTGTTGTGCACCAATCCAACAACTGATGGGTTAGCAACCACTGTAGATGACTTTAACAGATGTAATGACGTAATCGTGATCATAGTTTGTAAAAGTAAAAAAAGAACAATGAAAACATGCATAAGAAAGCCAAAACAACTGACTAAATAACATAGCACATTTTAAGAAAAAGACATGCTCACATTAAGGTCTTTAACGCTTTCATATCTACTTTCACATTCAGCCTGATATCATTAAACTGCATGGGAACTAGCCAGTTTCCTTCAGTTGTTTCAGATGCCATCGAAGCAAAACGTTTTTCAGTTTGCATATCAATTAATGTCATCTATTTGTAACTTATGGCATCCTAACCATAACCACTTAATTTGTTTGGTTAGAACGTGCTGGTGCAAATGCGTCTCTGTTAAATATAACCCAGCATTATTATAAGGAAATAGAGAGAGAGAGGGAAATCACATGAAACCAAACTGCACTCAAACCAGTAACATTGTGGTCATGTTACATTCATATTAGAACATCTAGGACATTAGCATATTTATCAGTTATAAATGATAACACGGATGGTACTTTCTTTGTCTGTAAGTGACAGAAAGCATGCTTGTGCAGCACTTTTACTGTATATTCACACCCTTTCAGCAACTATGTAATGCAGACTGAAGGCTCTGGAGGTCAAATCACTGACCTTAGGATAAGTGGACAACTTGTCTATTTCCTGAACCACAGCTGCCCTAAACCCATGTGATGCCTGCAGAGCTACTTGTAAGCAGCTAGAGCAACGGATGCTTTTCAGCACCAAGCTCACAAGATGCAGAAAACAGATGAGACGGACTGAATTCTTTTCTGTCAGAATAACTCTTATTTCACAGTTTTCTACTTTACTGAACACACCTGCAAATGCACAAGCTTGACGGGGCGAGTACAGAGACAACAGCCTCTGCCCCAGTTCACGCCGAGTCACTTGTAATCCCGCAGTCGCTCTCTCAGGCACAATGGTGGAACAGCGTGCAGTGCAATTTAGAGCGTACAGGGTTGTTTAAAGAGAAAAACAAGGACACAGCCAAGTCATAATGATCACTTCTCAGATTCACACAACCACGCACAAGGCAATGAGCGTGTGCACACATGCGACACACGGCCTGCCTCCTCCATCATTACAAATCCCTCCACTTACAGTGTGAAAGATGCCTCCGAAAAAAGGTGCAGACAAACAAGGGGCAATTACAGACCAGCATATAAATCTATGGCCAGCAGCCATATTGAGGTAGATTGGAGACAGCCATGCAAAGCGCATGCAGTGTGAGTACACTGTGTTATTATATATGCAAACAGCCCAACAGCTTTTACAAATGCTATAAATACATGACAGAGCAAGACTATAAAGGCCAAAGCTTGTGCAGGAAAATGCATCCTGTAAAAAACACATCCTCTAAAGCTCATAAACAACAAATTCCACAACGTAGAGGGGTCCAGTTATTAAGATTACTAAGGCTTCAGGACTGTGCCCGTACAGCATAATAAGCAAAGCACTGCTTAACTTCAAGCCTCCCACAAAAACTCTGCTTTAAGACTGCTTGTCTCTGTATATTCAGTAGACAGTTATGTAATAAAGAAGTGGAGACAAAGAGAGAAAGCAAGGAGGGTCATGTTTCTCCATGAATTAAGTCATTATCAGTCCCCATGCTTCAATAAATCTTGGTAAGAGGAGAGGTGCACAAGGCCTAAAAGGTATTTATGAAGCACTCAGAATCAAAGAGAGCTGACTGTAACCGTGTTTAATGTGCTCCTTTGCGTTAGAGACTTTTAAACTCAATAAAGGAGATTGCAAAGAAGCCACAAACACACTCAAAGGGTGCGTGTTGAGAAAACACGTCAAGAAATCTCAGTTTGAGGAATTTCTTTTTGAAAAATATCTGCATGGAACACTCTCCATCTCATCTTTTTCTTTTTTGCAAATGCATGAACTGACTCAGCCACATCGTGGGAAATGCCCTCTTTGTGCAAGTCAAGAGGGTAAAAAGTAGTGTGGGAAATTCCCACGCATACACTCATCTGAAATGATGTGCTCTCACTAACAAGCTGTACTATAACACTGGTTATGCTACATAATTCTCAACATACAGGAACTGGATAACTGGAGTCACCACCTAGTCTGACTTCACCGCATGCCATTTCCTCTTCTGATGGTTGCGATTTTCTACTTCTTGTCTGACTCCCCTTATCGAACGTCCTGCTGCTTATTTCTTTATCACTATACAGACTTCCTTCCACCTGTTTGAAATGTGAGCATTTCTTTGCGTTTTTATTTTTTTTAATGTAAAATGTGGCAACACTGCTGAACAGAAGATGTGCTGACAAAATTGAAATAGATACTCAAATTTAAGATATCAACAGCACATAAGCTCATCAAGTGCCGTCAACAAATATTTTGAAATTTCCTATATAATATATTCATCCATCAACCATTAATCCAACTCTGGATTGCAGAATATCAGAAACTATTTCAGCAGTTTTAGGGAAAACGTGGATGTGGAAAGGTCATACATCCATCAAAGGGCTTACACAGAGACAGACAACCACACACTGCCACATAAAAATTAGACATCTGATTGTGGAATTTAGTAACCGTTTATTAGACAAGAAGGTTTAACCAGCTATTAGACAAAGCAGCTCCGGAGGGGTAAGTGAGCACTATCCTACAACGACACCACATACTGTGTTTCAAAGTTGGAACATCTGGTTAGTGCAGGCTTAGGTTCAGCTCTTGCTGCTTCAGACTGCAGACACATGTCTGTTGGGGTGAGGAGAGACAGGAAGAGGGAATGATTCAGTCTGCTGTAATTAGGGAATTTACACGGATGGATGTCAGCTGAGCAACTGAAGGTGAACAGTTTGCTTGGGTTTTTTTTTTTTTATACAGTTTGTAAATTTCTTTGTGTTGTACTCTTTCAGGCATTTTTTATATGTGTAAAACACGTTTTCTGTACCATAACAGTAAGTTGATTCCATACATGATAGACCTAAACAGTTGTGGCAGAATATGGATGATGGCTGGATGGAAAGATAGATGCATCCACTATAGACTGTAGCCAGACTAAATACATAGCCTGCATTGGCTTACTGACAAGTTGGACTGAAAGAGATGCTTGCAACCACAAGGGAATCCTCCTACTAACTGGATCGACATAAAAAACATCTCCAAAACATCAAAGATCTTCTCAAACAAGCCAAGAAGGGACAAATAGAAGAGCAATGGAAATAAGGTCAGAAAGGCAGCATCTGAATAAGAAACTGAATCGCTGATCCACTTAACCCTTGTTTAGGATTTTGAGAAAGGACAAAGAGACTCAGTCATGTGGTGGTGAAGAGGTGGTGGACAGGTCTAACTATCTGGGTATCACACAGGCTAAAAGAAACCATGATGAAAATGCAAGATGGTCAGCTACAGCCAAACACCTTCAGAGGGTAAAACAGGTGCTCTAGGAACAACATCTAAGCCCTACCAGTCATCAGATACTCAGTTGCAATAGTAAGCTGGACATGTAGTCCAGCATCCTGAAACTCTACGGGCACTGACAAGAGGAAAGGAGGATTAGTGAGTGTCAGAGCCATAACCCAGAATGAAACAATGAGCATCCATGAATGCACCAGGAAGTATCTAACTTGCCACAAGAGTGCATCAGGCAGTAGAAGCCAGGCAATGACAGAAGAGGAAATACTGTAAAATACCAAGCCCTCCATGGGATGTACCGTTGGCAGATAGAGGAAGTGGCTGACATCAAAAAAATCCTATCAGTTCCTAAAAACAACCGATTTGACTGACAGCAAAGACCAGACCCAAAGCACCAGATCTATAAAGTTAAGAGTCTACCATAGATTACAGGACCTAAGATGCAGAATATACAAAGTTTCTCTGAGAATCTCCAGCACACAGTAGCAAGGTCTACATGGATGCTCTGAGACGCATAACTTAACGGTTGCAATAGCATACAGGAACATCCGTGTTGCATATTAATCCACACTCAAATCCCCAAGGCCCGATGAGAAACAATTCACACTACACTGGCTTTGGAGATCAAAATGAAACATGTCAAATAAAACTACAAGCACATTATGAGTCATTTTGATCCGTTTTACAACACTAGTTGGCAAAGCCCTTAAGAAAGCCAGATATTGAATGAACCATAATGAACCATTAATCTGCAGAAAATTGTTTGCAGTTGGCCCTAATAAGTTTTGCCTCACAGCGCTGAGATTTTTCGCCCCGTCATGTGGTTGTGTTTACGCCCGCAGGATTGCTGCAAATCACATAAACAGACTAATTTTAGGTTAAATATGTCAACAGACAAAGGTCCATTTGATTTACCCCCTTTTCCATCCCTTTATCCTCACTCTCCCTCTGCTTCCCACTGAATGCACTGCAAGTTTTATGGGTATGAGTGCAAAAAAAAAAATACTTTTCATACAGAAAGTCTTTGTGTAGTCTTAATTCAGGGAGGTCAAAGAGGAAAACTCAGCCCACAATTATAACAGGGAACAGCTGATGTCAATGCCAGTGCACAACAGCAAATTATCATACAGGATGCATTATTTAGGCTAATTAGTCTGCCTAAAGTTACTGTGCATATGCAAGCTGCTTTGCAACCCATTCATGTCTGTGCTATTCTGTGCTGCTCTGTCCTCCTCAGGGTTTCTATTTATGCAAGAAATATCCCATAACAGAGTCACACCACCATGTACAATTTGGACCAGATGAAAATAATAATCTTGTAGCACTCCTGACTTTACTATAAAGAAGTAGCAAATTTTGTATTTTCACTCGAATTGTGCAAATAAGATCCTTAATACTCGCTCATACTAAATGATCCCTTGCGCAATGCCCCAATTTCGCCACAGGGATCATTCAAGTGTTATTCCATGTGCTAATTTGCAAAAGGCTTTAAAGCCTTTTACGCAAGTATCTACATGAGTCAATGGAATTGGTCAACATTTAGATTTCTTCAGCATCCTTCATACGTCAAGAAGATAAGCTGCAGGTCAGCAGCAGAGGTATGAGCTGAGCTGGAGGTTAAAGTGCAAAAAACAATGTTATTGCTCAAAGAATTAAACTGCATTGAGATTCTCGTCATCAAGATGTCTAACTTCAGCTGCAAGTGAGAGGCTGATGGAAGGAAATCCCTCTGCTAAAACACACAGACACACACACACACAGCAGTTCTCTCTTTCTACCTCCAGCTTCTCACTGCCTTCTTCTCTCATCCCCTCTCATTTAACTCCCACCACCATCTCTGGGTTTTCTGTGCCACGCTGCAGGCTCTCCAAGGCTCCTCCATTCAGTCCTTTCTAATTAAAAACAGAGGAGCAGAAGCACAGAGAGAAACTTCCAGAGGAGACATCCCTGCTTAAAGACAGAGGCAGCACACACACACAAAAGCACACAAACCTCTCAACACATACACACTGAGACTCATGAAAAATGCATACACATATGGATAGATAGGTCTGTACTGTACTTCCAAAGCACATACTGTATGACCTACTTTATATGCAGCACTGAAGAATACCAGGAAGGAGAAATGCTATACGTTTGTGGTGGTCGTAGCTTTATTCTAAAGGGGAACTCTTGAACCGTCAATGTTAGTAAAAAGCACAGTCATGTAGAGGATGTGAGAGTTCTCTGTGGTTTCAGAGCAACTGATTGCAGAGTTGAAGTCCACAAATCCGTACTTGTGATTGATGTGGGACAGCTATGCTAAATACACTTAAGAAGCAAACGTAATCAATCACAGCCTTGGCTACAGATCCTCTGCAAGCTGCAGTCTCGCTCCTCACTATAACACTGACAGTCTGCGAAGTCTGCTGAGAGTGCAAAGTAGATAACTAAGGTTTTCTGTCTCAGTGACCAACTCGGGTCACGATCAGGTTAACAGCATGGGTCAGACTTGTGGTGGCAGTAGTGTAAAACTGATAATGGCTTGACTGAAAGGGACCAAACCACATGCTTGCTTCTAGTCCAGCAGTTTGAAAGCTGAAATTTAACAATCACAAATATAAAATGCAAAAGACTTTTACCATTCTCATGTCTGTTCATTAAATATGAAGATACAGGAGGTAGTCGACTTTGGCCCCAATCACACAGGTCTAGAGACCAGTCAGTGACACCGTGTCAACCACAGGCCACTTGAGAAAATGTGTATCCCACAGCTGTTTGACAGAAGGTTGTAACTAGGTGACACTGGTCATAAAGAAGTGCTAGGTGGTGCACCGATAACCTCCTTGTGGTTGCTTTGGTCATTAGCAGATTGCCACAGCTGCCCATAGTTTGAATGGAAGACCCAGACTTGTCTGCAGACACTTACCAACTATTCTCGGAGTGGTGGTAACATTACGACCATTCACCGTCAAAGTAAAAGGTGGGCCTTTTGAAGCGGCAAAGCACAACTTTGGTTTCCATTTCTGGTTTAACTACATACTGCTTTGTGAGCAGTTGTCAGGTTTTTCCAGACAGGTTGCCAGGGCACCGGTCTCTAGGCCTGTTCGACTGAAGCCTCAGATTTGCATTAATACTGTGGCCATGTTAACTTTTGCTGTGTTTATTCTATTTGGCTCTCCAGAAGACTTTTGAAAAGTTGGGAAAAACTGTGGTTTTTGGAAAAACACCCAGGTTCACGGGATGATTACATGCTTGGCCTTCCCACTGTTGTCATTTGTCACATGACCCTTTTCCAGCAGAAAACATCTGCCACAAATGCCAGTGGAAAAAAAAATTATATAATATCAACTCTCTTGTTTGGGAATGGGATCATCTCAAGTATCGAAATGTGTTCTTTACTGTGTTGTTCTGAGCATGTTTTACTTTAGATTTAGCGTTTAGGTTTCACTAATAAAATGGGAAACAAAATAATACGGTGATTGACTGTTAGTTCAAAAAGACACACACTGATACCGCAGTATATTTGTGCAGCACTGTGGTACTTTCATAATCTAATTTGCACCTGGATTTCTATTGATTTTTCAGATCCAATTTCCAACAGTTTGCCTTCTGGCTGTTTGTGTTTGAGAGTCAGCAAACAGGCAAAAATAATCTGATTTTATAGCCTCTTAAATCTCATTTATGGTAAACAGTACAGGCGGTAAGCCAAAGTTTTTAAGCATTTAGACTGGCGGGCCAATAGATCAGATGTTTATTCAGCATGTAATTGTTTTGAGATTGGAGAGACTGTGGAGCACAAAGCTTTTACATTCACTTTTGATGACATGAACATGACCGTGCTGGGATTTGAGACGCATGCTGAGTCAAAACTTTCAGACATACTGCTCTGAGTGCATTAACAGCTTGGTATAGTCCAGCACTGACCCAGACGAAAACCACACCAGCATGCCATGCTGAAGGGAGGTCTGCGTGGTACTGAAAGCATCCTCAATATCATTTGATATACTTCCATTTGCCACACATTGCCTTGCTGGCACAACTCTGCAGCATCTCTTAGGTTCCTGTAGATTTACAGTAGAAAGGGGGTGGAAATGTGGAATGTGCTGCCCTGAAAGTGAGTTAGAACATGAGTAGGTGCAGAAATGTTAAGCTTTCAACATTCAGGCTACAAAATGTGACCTGTGGAAAAACAAAATACACAGTGATGCACAAAATACTGCTGTGTCACCCTCCCATGCAAACAGCCTTATGTAATTCAACACCTGGCGTCAATAAAAATTGCATATACATGAACTCAACTGTACATCCCAATGCAAAGGATTCATCAAAATTTCTAGTATATGCAGTACAGAGCAAAAGTAGCCAGCCACTCACTTCTTTTTATTTCTAACAGAAAACAGGTGCAGCTGTTTGCTGAAATGTGTGAAAGCATAAAAAGAAATACAATATATAAGGAAAAAAACTGAGTTTGTATCATTTTAGTATAAGATAATATTCGGTCTGACCACTTTTATTCTTCAATACTGCCTGAACTTTCTGGCTGACAGACCAACAATAGCACAAGCAAGAGTAGTTTACTGACTAGTTGTACACCATAGTTTGTATATTGCCTCTAGCTGACAACAAAGCCGACTGCAGGCAGACGGGCCATGCCCAGATGGACAGCGCTATCCCCACTGAACCATAAATTCTGCTTTAGGTGCATTTTTTAAATGTTTGAACAAATCATAGGTCAGTGTTAAGATTCTTTTAACAAACAAAACCACATCCCTTGTTTTTTTGTTACAAGGCCTACACTGAAAATGAGTGAAAAAGCAGCCAATATCCTATGAAAACCTAAGAAAGACTGCCCAGAAAGCCTTGAGTGTTCAAGACCACTTTAAAATTTTAATTATAATAAAGTCTGGCTCAATGAGCCAAGGGCCAGACAGGCCCAGGCCAAGACTTTTGCACACTACTGTACATGTTTTGTCCTTTTCTTTTCTATAAGGCTATTTGGACTAGAGGAATACAAAAGTTGGGATGAGCAAAAACAAAAATGAAGCTGCAACATAGCTATTGCTTGACTTTTACCCTTTCTAGGATGCCACTGGACCATTTAAACAAATATCTTATCCTTATTAGGGATGTCAACAACAATTCGTAGATATGACTTTTCACAATTCTTAAGACTAAATATTACACCAAAATTTAAAAAAACAAAACAAAATACAACTCAGTGGCTTTGATGATTAGATTTTTTTTACCAGATTTTTTTTAAAAATGAAAAAATTGCTGAACCTACAGTGTAAGAGCACATAAAACATACAGACTTAAAGTAATGAGGGTAGTGCACTAATGTTATGAGCAACACTTGGCTAAAGTTACAAGCTTTTGCTTTACTCTCTCTATGCCAAATTGTCAGACATTACAATAATATTTCTTAGCACCTTTATGCTGATGATATTCAGTCATACTGAATATCATCAGCATAAAGGTGACTATATAGACTATATATAGTCATATATACCGTATATATGACTACATATAGTCACCTATATGACTATATATAGTCATATATAGTCAAATGTCTTGTTTAAGTAATTGTCTGACAGAAATCAAGCAATGGTTAAATGACAACTTCCTCCAGTTAAATACAGGTAAAACAGAAACGTTGCTGCTGACCATATGGTCTCAGAAAATAAGCGGCATATCAACTTCTTAGGCTCTTCTGTTTAATCGACACTCCAAAATTTGGGAATGATATTTGACAGTTCAATGTCACTTGAGAATCACTCCAAACAGCTGGTTCAGAATTGTTATGATCTAAGAAATATTTCTATATTCAGACTAGTGTCAAAAGTCGAACTTGAGATGATTTATTGTGCTTATTCAGTTTAATTCAATTCAACTTTATTTCTATAGTGCCAAATCATAACAAGCCTCAAGGCACTTTATATTGTAAGGTATCCTACAATAATACAGAGAAAACCCAAACAATCATGACTCCATATGGGCAAGTGTTTTGGCAACAGTGGGAAGGAAAAACTCCCTTTTAACAGGAAGAAACCTCCAGCAGAACCAGGCTCAGGGAGGTGTGGCCATCTGCCAGTTATTTGGATTACTGTAACTGTCTTTTTACTTGTTTCAACAAATCAGCTTTGGATCACCTTCAGACTGTACAGAATGCTAAGGCAAGACCTTTAACTGGCACTAACAGAAGTGTTTTGGCTTCCAGTATATCGCTGACCTGTTGAAAGGTCATGCTTCTTCCTAAACACTTAGTTCTTCAGGTCAGAGTTTGCTGTTGGCCACACATACTAGGTTCATAAAACGTGGAGACTGGGGTTTTCAGGCAGTGGCCCGTGCCTAAAGCTTTGCTGCATGTTGCTATTATTATCCTGTATCTTGATGCGTTCAGTATCAATTCTACATTCAGGAAAACAGATGCCTTCGTGAAACCCCTACTCCTTTCTGTGACCCATTCTGGAGGTCATACTAAGCTAGTCAAGCTGGGCTTGACAGACTATAAGGTTTTCTCACTGTGGTTTATTAGCTCCAGCTGGGCTTTTATACCATAATAACACAGTTAAAGTCCTATTACTTTGGATTTTTACAATCCATCAGCCAGATATCATAGCAATCTGATAATGTAATTTACTTGTCATAATTTTTTGTAAATCTCACTAAGCAGCCACAACCCGTAGTGTGAAGCTACTAACATGTATCGCCTGTGTAATCAAAGCCTGAGATGTATGACCCGAGTATTCAAGTGGGCGCCATCATTGTTCAAACAATACCCCATCAGGTTTTTACAGCTAAGGAGTAAAAACATTAATGAACTTAATCACTGCAGGACACAACAAGGCCATATATAAAGTGCCTCCCAAATAGCAAAGCAACTTACTAGAACACCAGATGCCTATTAGTACTAACAAAACTACCATTTGCTACAAACATCAGTGCCCAGCCAGTGTTGGAATGACATAGATGGGTTTCATTTCTAAAGAAAAAACAATATATTCATACTATATCAGGAATGCATGATTAGTTTAATGGTGGCCAGCTGGAAAATATCGCCCAACCTTACTTCAGAGAAGCCATTAAAGTCAGAAAGTAGAATGATAGTCTAGCACATTTTTGGCGTTCATATGGAATTTCTTGTTATTGACCAAAATATCACCTGCCAGTTCATGTAAGACTTTTAAGAGGTATCATGAGACAAACAATAAAGCCAAGTGACTTCTTCCAGCACCAGCTAACGACAAAAGGGAGCCATTAAAGGGTGTGAACTTCTCACCAAATCTGGTACCACATATATTAACAGTTAAGATGTCACTCTCTATTTTAAGCATTTTACCAACAAACTAACCAGCATGTGAAATATGAGCACATGCACACCACAAATGATTAGAAAAAGCATGGGTATACTGTTCTATACTGGGCCTCTGAATCAGCACCAAAACATCCTTGGGACAGCAACACACAAACACATACACCCCTCTCACTCTCCCTTGCCCTATCCCCCTGACCCCTCAGTTTCACCCCCAGTGGTTGTCTGGGAGACAGATCAGACTGTACAGCCTGTCTAGTTTGTGGGGCTTAGAACGAGACAGGATGTCGCAGCTGACGCCAAAGACCTCTTTAGCAAAAAGAATGACACACACACAAAGTAACATCACAAAGGTATGAATACACACTCATTCAAATGCACTCTCTTCTTCTCTCACACACACACATGCTTGGATGTCCTGGAATATGTGACTCAGCAAGACCCACAGGGGCGCAAAACAGCGAAGACGGATGGTATCACTTAACAACTCTACACACTGCAAAAAACGTCTGAAGTAAAAGTCTTACCCCTTTTCCTAAGTTTTCTTAAAGGAAACTTTATGCACCTACTACATGGCATGTGTAGATTAGAAAGGTATTGACCACTAAAAATCATTCCATCTGTCTAAACTGGCAAAGCCTTTCATGAACCAACTACAACACAACATAGCAAATACAGTCCTCGTCACTAAGCTTTTTGACAAGCAGACTGCATGCCAACTTGACCTGACTCAGTCGCAATGTGACGGCAAACAGACTCCATCTCACTGCAGTTTTTTCGCGCTCTGGATGCACCAAAGTCCACGTGAAATGAACTTGTGATGCACAAGATCACAAGTTCATTTCACGTGTTCGCAATAATTTTGATCGTGCCTCTGCCTCCAACCCCTGATTTCCCTGGTGTGACTCTAATGTAAGGGAGAGTGTGTGGGACTATCAGACATGACGCCCATGAGCTTGCTCCAAATGCGGTAGGCACTTAGATGCAACGTTCTCACTCGAGCACAATCGAAAACCACACAGAACAGGGAGCTGGCAGGCTAGAGACCAATTTAATGGAAAATTAGCATTTTCACCTGCTTTCGTGTGGGTATGACCTATGTGGGATGCTCAACAATAGATGCAGAAAATAGATTTCTAGCTCTGACACCTTTGATTTTGTCTAGAAAAAAGAAGAAGAAGAATGTACACAAGCGGTGGGCGGTTGTTGACCAGGATGCTAAAAATTCAAACTGGTAACTCTTTTTGCATTTTCTTTCTCGTTTTTCATCTCATCCCCATCTTCCCTTCTTTCTCCCACTTGCCTGCTCAGCCTTGCATGGATGTCTTGAATACTAACAAACTAACTGGCTCTGGGCTGCAACCAAGCATTCACTGAGAAGGGAAGCATTTACCAATCCTGCAATCGTCAAGCCGAGCTACATGTTTTGTGATTTAATTGAGCCTGTGTAGCTGGTGTAGCGCATTTGAGCCTGTGTGAGCGGGGGAAGCAATCCCCCACCCCTACAGCATTCTGCTGCCCTCCGTGCTTCTTGTTGACTGGGGTAGCTATTATCACAAGCAGGCAGATGTATGAGGGCCACAGATGAGAGAGAGGGGGGCAGAAGAGGCAGGACACCGAGTATAGTGTCAAGCTGAAAGAGAGAGCAACAGATTTTAATTTCTTTGAGCTGGATCAATGACTGTTATTCACAAGGGGTAATGTATGTCACAATAATTTATTATTTACTTGGATTTAGAATTTAAATTTTGTCCTCGTCACAAGGAGCCGCTTCACAGCGAAGCAAACTTTTAAAAATGAATCAACTTGAATTTATTAAAAAAATTAATTGATCCATGTATCAAGCAAAAAATATTCACTAGATCAAGTTTCATTACTCGTTGCATGGTCCCGAGGCATCCCTTTAGTCTCTAAGAGGCTGTGATGGTCACGTTCTCAGATTTAATGGACTAACGCCAAAATAATCCCTTGATTAGTCATTAGTGAAAATAATCTATATTCTTTGCTTAGTGGCATGAAAATGAAGCACTGGAACATGCAGACGCAGTAACTTGTCCCTTTAGACCAGCTAATTGTGTCTTAAGTGAAATACAAATACAGGGAAGCGGCATTTAATTAGTGCAGGACTGCAGAGATCACTCTCAATCTCAAAGGTTATGAAAATGTTAAGAATCACTGTGTAAGGGCTGAAAGAAGCTAAAGAATACTGTAAAACACACTTTATCAACCAATATGTAAATAAAAACACAGCTAAACAGACTCTTTTCATTCACTCACATGTACACATTTCTCATTCATAGACAGCATGCAACACACCAAGCTGCAGGTTTGCTTTCAGATGATGCCGGTAGTTCCCGTTTTGTGCTTCGCACCATAAAATCAGACTTTGATGAGCACTGCTGCAGATGATTTGATGGTTAGAACTGAGTATCAGCAACCAAGAGCAATCACTGACAGAGGAAAAGCGTGACAAGCTAAAGAATAAAAGGGATCTTTTTTTTATTTTTTATTTTTTGTTTTACTTTTTGCACCAGTGTAGACAAAAGATTCATCATGACTATGCTTTCTGTCTGGCTGGTGCATCTTTTGCAGTCATTGCTCTCCCATGCAACATCCTCTTTTGTGCAATTAGTCAAATACTAATTCATTCACGGCCCCATTCATTTTATCTCCAGTGCCTCAATTGCCTGCTCAACTCTCCCTCAAAGTTAAATATTGCTAGTGTGAACAGGGAAATTATAGCTGTAATCAATTCTTTTGTCACTCACATTAATGAGCGAGTAAAGTTGCTATCATGCCAGCCAGCAGAGCAGAGCAATTATTCACGCTCAGCATACCAACAGGAGCTCAAAAAAGAAGAGGGTGGGAGGTTATGTGGAGGAAAACTCCATGTACCATCAACACACCTTCTTTCAGATCCAGTTTTTCGGTTTTACAGTGCGC
The DNA here is from genome assembly GCF_001858045.2 of Oreochromis niloticus. Lineage (NCBI taxonomy): Eukaryota > Metazoa > Chordata > Actinopteri > Cichliformes > Cichlidae > Oreochromis > Oreochromis niloticus. Next base: position 13,796,528 of record NC_031981.2, read on the forward strand.
TGGCAAGCCGATGCACCACACAGTTATCCACATGATTCATAGGCAGCAAGGAACGCTGCCAGGGAGGACTCCTCCATAACAGATCGATAAAATCCTGAGCTGAGCAGTGATTTAACTCCCACATGGCCATCACCACAGTAGGAGGGGAGGAGGGAGAGCCCTTTGGATTATGGGAGAACTTCACAGGACTGTAGGCATTCTGTTTCTGCTGTATCATCTTACCTGAAGCGGACAGTTTTTTGGGGGGGATTTTTAATGCGATCTTAAATTATAACTGGAAGAACCAACTCCTCACGCCAACAGGCTGGCACCAAGTGCCAAAAAACAAACACACCAGAAATAATGTAAATCTCTGACTTATTAAAGCATTTCGATATAAGGGGAGGACATGAACTGACACTAGACGTCACGACAGTAGTGGAGTTTCGCATTTCTATATAATCAAAATTTTAAGAATGTCACACTGTCTGATCTTCAGTTTAAGCATCTTGTAGCAGTCAGAATATTGTGACCTTAAAAATAAAAATCCACCTGACATTTCTTTATCAAAATCAAAGTAAATCTGCAAACCAAATCTCCAAAAACAAGGATTTGAAAAGAGGAGTGTTCAACAACTCAGCTTTTAGATTTACATTAGATATTTTTACATCCTTGTTAGAGCCAGTTGGAGATGGTCCTTCCAGTTCCATTACATTAATTGCTTCTTGTGCATCTAAATCATAACATGACCTATGTCAGACCTCATGGGGGGTCTCAACTATGAATGCTACTCTGTCTTACTTTAAGTTTAATTCAACTAACTAGTCTAAAGTAAACTCTCATTGGCATCAATTCATCCAAGGGTATGTAAATTAATGATTCTGCAAAACAATAACTGCATCATTTTTAATGTCCCTGCTAATTTTACATACACAACAGCTACAAGCATTAAACAGTTACAAAGGTAAACTATGTTTAGATATTTTTAACCTTTAGCATGGTGTACACAGCATCTGTGTTCTGTATAATACACTCCCTATAGGAGGATCACTGTTAACCACTACACTGTCATAAGCTGCTGAGCTAACAGCTAACTGCTGACAAAAGCAGCTGCAGGGCAAAAACACTCAGTCATACAGCGAAATAAGCGAACTCACTTCCTCGGGGGAAACAACTGGATGTCTGCTGTCATGAATTCACAGTCTGAGGAGGTTGGTCAACATATGAACTGCTCATTAGAGAGGTCACGACCTTTCAGGAGCTATTATGCTCTGCTAAGCTGGGAGGGCATTTGAGGAGACAAGCATCGATCTAGGCAGGCCATAGCACTGCAGAATGAGCCCCAAGAGAGACAGACAGATGCAGGCTGACTGCATTCACAGGACAGATACGGTATAAGTTTATATAACTAAGCACAAGTGATTGTTCATACATTTACATGGTGCTTACAGTCAAAATTTAAGAAATGCACATTCTTAAAAACGGGTTGCAGTCGGTTCAGACATTGCTAAATAAGAGTCAATAAAATTGAACTGCAGGAAGACATTTAAAATCTGACATTACATTAACAGCTCTGTCTGCTTCAGGTAACCTTTAAAATAAGTAGGAGTACTAAAGTAGAACTGAGGTTTTTAGGAGACACTGGTTTTGTTTTTTTCCGGTGCAACAGTTCATGTGATACTTCTTTTAAGGTTTTCTGAAATGTCTTCATTCTGAGGCTACTAAAATCAATGCAGAATACATCAGGCTTACCGGCACAGCTCATCTATACACAGTGAAAGGAAAAAAATGTCTGAATTCTTTATGACTATGTATTTAGTTTCATATGAAACATTGAAACATGTGACCTGAGATTTTATTCCTGCAAACTCATCATTTGGGATCATTTTGGTTTTAAAGTCAACAAAGCCAGCAAACTAAGGAGCTGTAAATGAAGCTATGAAAGATACAACTGCAGCCACGGATCACCAGTCCACTATTTGGACCGGCTATCGTGGAAATGTGCCGAACTATGGGTGAACTATTCAGCTCAGTTCTTTTCTGTGTTTACTTTGGTATGCCACAATAAACAGCTAGGGGTAGAGCTAATGTGGCATGACTGCAGCAGCAGTTTGGAGACATTTCACGCCTGTTACACCAGCAGCTTTTTTTTAATGTGTTTCCAAAAGTTTTTTTTACCTAAGCAAAAACTACGGTCAAGCTGGCACAACTATCAGCAGATGCCTAAAATCAAGGTCTTCCTCTTATTTTGGCTGCTTCCTTTAGGGGCCATCACAGAGAATCATCTGCCTCCATCTCATCCTATTCCAGCACACCCACCCTCTGCATGTCCTCCTTCACTAGAACCATGAATGTGGTCGTCGTCTTTTCCTCCAGCCTGCCAGCTCCATATGCCAGCTCCATATTCAACATCCTTTGTCCCACATATCCACTCCCCCTTCTCTCCCGGTCATTCCTGATCACAACCTTAACATTTTCACCTAAATTCCTGATATCAGTATTGAATCGGAAATGGAAGAAGTCAAAACTGTGCATCCCTACCTGAAGCCTGAATAAACAAACAGGTGGGGATAATGTGATGTTAAATTATTAATGGGCACACCCTGTCTGCTTAGAGCAAGCAAATACCATACCTAACGTGGGCTCTGGGATAGCACCCACTGTGACCACTCAGGTCTCTATGGCACTACATTTGCTAGTCAGCTATGACCACAATCGCCACCAGTTTCTCAACTCAAATACCAAATACCCCACAAAAGTGCTTAAAACATGATTTAAAATTCAGCAAGTCCTCATTCTTTTAAGTGTGGACAGACATCCTGCCTCCATAAACATGCTCCATAACAGTATGGTAGCTCCACTGAAGCACATGATCTAACAAAATGCATTCTGGTTACAAGCACAAAATGTTTTATTGATTGAGTGGTAAAAGTTAAAAAAAAAAAGCCAAACACCTCACACACATCTTTTGTTTTACTTTTAACTGATGTCCTCCTTTCTGCCTGTAATAAAAACTAAATCCTCTCGAGTCCTTTATTAACTGAATGTAAAGATTTCGTGTTTAGACCGGGCAAAGATGCCCGTGACCAACAGTAACAACGTCTGAAGCATACTTGACACGTGAGCCACCCTGTAGAGATACTATGGTAAAAAGCAGGCAGCGTGAGGCCTGCTGGGATTTGCTGGCACCCGGTTCTGCCCCTGCCAGTGGCTTCCGTGACAGCAACAGACGGTCAGACACCCCCTGATCCAGACAACACACCTCGGGAAGCAGAGCACGGAGATCCAGGCTGACTGCTCCTGCCGAGAGGAGGTGGCACATGACATGTGGGATGCGCGTAGTTGGCGGTGTGTGTTACTAAATATGTGTGTCCGAGCCTGGTGCAGAGACACGCTATCGTGCAAAGAAGAGCTCTAGGGGAGATAGAGAGAAGGAGTGATAGATCATTTGTGAAAGCTCCATTCATTGGTAAAAATGGCTGGGATGCCAGTCACTATCAGCATGCCTGCGATGGCTGTCTCAGCTGCCAGGGAAACAGCAATCTGTGGTTCACATTTTAGTTTAGGAATGAGAGAAAGAAAAGAGAGCAACTGTGAGAGCATTACTCTAAATGATTCTCTCTCGCTTCTCGTCTATCAGCTGCAATCTCTCCACACTGTCAGCCTAAACCCGTCTATGAATATCAGCTGTTTCTGTAGTGTCTAACATATTCATCCTAAGAAGTATTTTCAAGCCACGTTGCATTTTTAGCCTCCGGTGGAGCTGATAAGTTCAGGTTTTTTCTATTTAATATCAACCTATTTAAAGAACTTGCTTTTACATTTATGATTTGGTGATATGGAGCTTATTCAGTGAATTTTAATTACACCGACTATGTTCCCTAAAAATCTGAGCAATAAGCAAAGTTGCACTTTGCAATTTTAAATCAATTTTCAAACAACAGGGTCTGGCTGATCATGATAATTCAGTACTTTATTTCTTTGATACTACTAATTCTAAAAGACTTGGTGCATAATTTAATCAAAATACCATACAATGATCACCTAATGTGTCTTCACCCTAAATGTTCTCGAGGTAAAGGTTACATGTGCCATTTTTACAGGTAACTGTAAAATGTGATGGATTATTGGATGAGCTGCTACGTCACTGATGTTTTGGGCATGTTACATTTCGATAACTCATCTTTTTAAGGGACTTGCAGTTTTATGGTTGATGTTTGACTCTTTCTTTGATAGAAACACTTGATTCATCAGGTATAACTTGATGTTTCTTTCTGATCTCAGGGCTAATATAATGATGTTGAATCAGGTACGATCTGCATCTGACTGTTATGTATCTGCAGCCAAGTTAATTTTCTTCATGTAGTAACTAATGGAAAACTTGTCATTTACCTCCAGGCAAAATGTCAAACAACTTTCTCCTAAAAGTGTCTTTACAGCGCGGCTTCTCCAACTTCCATTTTTCTTTCTTGCTTCCTGAAATTAAGTGTGTGACAGAGTATTTAGAGATAAAGCAGACAAGCCGTTTGGCTTTCCACTGGGTTAAACAATGCTGTAATTGGCAGGTGTGTACATGAAGAAGAAAGTGAGCTTGTCTGATCTCATTAGGGAGCTTTTAATTCTCCTCCTCTCCACTGTCAACACTCCTGCATCATTAGATGTAGCTGACAGGTCCACTTTGTATCTCTAAACACAAGGTGCTCCCCTGTGATTTTTAAACTATTTTTCTGTGTTACAATACTTAGCTTTGGCAATTTAAAAAAAAAAAAGAAAGGAAAAGGACTGAATATATGTGTCATAGCTGGGGCAATCGTGACTCAAGAGTTGGGAGTTCGCCTTGTAATTGGAAGGTTGCCGGTTCAAGCCCTGGCTTCGACAGTCTCGGTCGTTGTGTCCTTGGGCAAGACACTTTACCCGTTGTCTACTGGTGGTGGTCAGAGGGCCCGGTGGCGCCAGTGTCCGGCAGCCTCGCCTCTGTCAGTGCGCCCCAGGGTGGCTGTGGCTACAACGTAGCTTGCCATCACCAGTGTGTGAATGGGTGGATGACTGGTTGTGTAAAGCGCTTTAGGGACTAGTAAAGCGCTATACAAATACAGGCCATTTACCATTTTAACATAGCTGTATAATTTCAAACTCAAATATTGATACACATGTGACTTCATATTCTACATTTTCCACAAACTGATTTGGGATTATTTTGCTGTTAAACGAGGAATAAAAACAGTTCAAGGACTAAAGTGAAGCAATCAGGACACGTCTCATGTCTTTTATGAAACTATATTTCAGTCAAGACCTCTTAACCTAAATAGGACTGTTATTTTATTATATCTAAACCATTTTAGGCCAGTGTTTTTCCTTCTACTGTCCAATTTTGGTGAGAATTGTAGCTTTGGTTTGCGGTTATAGGAATGGCACCCGGTGTGCTCTTCTGCTGCAGTAGCCCATCTGGTTCAAGAGTCAATGTGTTGTGCGTTCAGAGATGCTCTTCTGCATGCCTCCCTTGAGTTACTATTGCTGAGGCATTGTGGCTTCACTAAGGATGTTTTTAGATTTTTGGGCCTTTCTCTGTAAACCTTGGCAAAAAATCAGCACTTTCTGAAACACCCAGGTCCACCTATCTAACACCAGCAACCATGCCACATTCATTTTTAAATGCCATGTGTTACAACCATGTAACTGGGCTAATTAGACATTTGCATTAATGAGCAGTTACCTAATAAAGTGGAAGGTGAGCGTACATAAGTCTAAATGGGCTAGCACAGAGAATACCTGATTTAATACTAATAATACCATTATATTATTATATATTAGAACACATACAATGAAATTTACTAAGCTGTTATCACAGTAGGGCGCATCATAAAACCCATAAAATCATAATAATAAATACCATCCAAAAAGTTACATGTAAAATCCACTCCACAACATTTCCTGCACAATTCTGCCTCCGTGGTCTGTGAGAACTGAGAAAAGCTGACCAAGGACACAAATAATTGCACCCACAATCAATAAAAAGGTTTAATAACAAAGGAATATCACGGTCAGTACCAAGACGTGAACACATAAAATGTGAAAGTCAAACAATTATATCAATCCCACATAATGGTCTCACACACACACACACACACACACACACACACACACCAATCCATTCTTAGAGAAAACATCACATAAGAAATCACAAAATGGTTAGAACCCAAACCACGGTGTGATTTTTGGATTCGCATCAAAACCCCATCAGACACAGTGAAAGTGGAGCCACTTAATTACCACAAAGAGAAAAGGGGGGAGAGGGGAGGGGGAGATGTGCTATGCGAGAGGATAAAGGGATGAGGAGAAGGAGAGCTTTACTCACAAGCCAAAATCTCTGGATGCTGAGAAGAAAACATCCAAAAAAGCATTTATTTGTGTGTCCTTGTTCAGTCTTGTGTGTGTATGTGTATGTATGTGTGTGTGTGTGGCTTTCCCATGGCTATTTACAGCCCAGTCAGACACTGGGGACTGTCTGGAGTTCGCACACAGGATTAAAAAAAAAAGAAAAAAAAAGAAACAACAACACACACACACACACACACACACACACACACACACACACACACACACACAGTCTCAGAACCATCTCCTCCTCAGGCAGTCATAGATACAAACACACTCATTCATATGAAAATACTATCTCTCTTTCACTTATTAAGTAGAACTACACACAGTGTATCAAATTGGCTGAAGATTTTGTGTCTCAGAGAAATCAAAGTAAACTACATAGAAGTAAATAACTCTACTTTAAAGCAACAAGGTATTTTCTCCCAGAGAAATGTGGCTCGCTAAAATTAAACCCTTAAAACCTTTTTTCCCATGGCAGGTTTGAGGAACTGGTGGCATTTCAACTATCAACAGGTCGTTAGTTTGTATCATCATTCAGCTCTAACATGTAATTTAGGTTTCACACTGCAGAATTAGAAACTGAAGAAAGAATTTGTAACTTATTAAAAGTAAGTTAAACCCACATCTCTAGAAAGTAAAACTTAGACTAATAGAAAAACTGCAACAAGGCTGTGTCGTTTTGTTTTATTTCTGCAAACAGCAGTGCCATAGAGCTGCTTTTTTACTATGTTCTAAATTACCTCATAATCCAATTCTAATGCAGTTACCACAAATGTAAACTGTAAGGATTACTGTAATCCATGAAAGTGAGATTTGAGAGTGAGATTTATCTGATCACTATCTGATTTATATATTGTGCTCCCTAGCGCCGCCATAGCTCTGGTTAAAGAGTGAAACTGATGTTAATAATATGGCGGCTTTTGGGTGCTCAGTCAACAAATCGCTCTGAAAAATGAAACGAAGTTATTTGGTCTCAAAACTAGTCTAATGGTACTCGTCTGTATCAGTTTATTAAGGAAAAGGTTTAACTTGACTGACGTTAAATAAATATATTTATATCATTATTACAGTATATTTACTTTTTCCAAAGAAAACAAAATGTGATCACTTCCTGCCAAAATATAGCCTAAAGTCTATCAGATCAATTAAAATGTGCTCTTTTTATACAAATATAAGATGTTAATTAACAGATTTTAATGTTGGTTATAAATGCTTTCTAACTTGAATAAAACTATTTTAAGTCTTTTTCCAAAGTTAAGCTAACCAACAGCTAGCAGCAGGTTATTGTAACTAATGAGTAAAATTCAGCCGCAATCACTTTCAGTCATCTCTTCTTGCAGCCAAATAGCTTGCAATTATATTCTCTTTCTTGGGATGGATTAGAT